>NC_143260.1:106843618-107145156 GCF_984573655.1 Nuphar pumila | reverse complement strand
ATTATCTTGAACTAATTATGCTAATTAAACTAATTAGGCTATTGTGCGAGTGTAGACTAACGTTAACAGATCTGAAACTCAAGAAATAATAAAACAATCTATGCTATCTATCGCAAGCTGATTAATAAAAGTTAATAAAAACAAAACAAAAACCGACTATAATATGCATGAACCTAAACCAATACCAGAAAGAAACAATATGAATGAAGCTAAACTACTTTTCATTAAAGAAACTAATGTTGATGTATGGAATTGATCACACAGTTGCTAAAAAATGAAACTGGACTAATAAAGAACATAATCTACACTATGAAAAACGTGAATAAAAAAAACTCTAATTAATTAACGTCAAAGGTATTCTAGTATGCTAACAAAACCACCTGACAAATCATGAATGAGATCAAGCTACCCTAGTTGCTAAAAGAATATTAACGTCTAATTTGATTATATAAATCAATGTGAATACCTACAGCTTAAAAAATTAGCGTCAAATAATTAACGTCTAAGCTATGAACTAACATCAATGCCTATATGCTGAGATTATGCGATATTTTTTTTCTTTTCAATAGATAAAAAAAATCAGCCTAAACTACATGCAACAACGATGAAGAAAAAAAATTAATTAAACTAGATGCAATGAGGAAATATTGCACACATAATCTATGAGAAAAAAACTATTCTAACTAATGATCTACGGTGAGACGGGGGAGAAGAAAAAAAATTTACGGTCCGTCTCTGACGAAAAGGTTGAAAAGAAGAAGTGGTTTTTTCGTCGAGCAGTGCGTCCCTCCATCGAGTAAGGCAAGAAGAACCGGTGACAGAGATACGTTAGAAGCAGGACGAATTCGAGGGGGAAAAGAAGAGAACAGGGGAGAACTGGTTAGGAATGAAGAGGATGAAGAAGTGAAGGGAAGAGGGAGAAGAGGTCTGCATTTTTTCAAGAAAGAAAAACGGCTTCCATGGCTGGAACAAAGCTATTTATAAACAAAAATTAGGTTAAAACATATTTTTTATGGAAGTCTAAAATATTTTCAAAATTTTCAAAACACGTCTTCCTCAAAAATGTGTTTTTCAAAAGGAGTTTTTCTTAAACTAATTAAAAATTAGTAAAACACTCCTAATCTAATTAAATTGTGAATTAGAAAAATTTTAACTAGTAAAAACACTGAAAAATGCAGGGCAAGCTCTGAAAATATGATTTTTCCTGAATTTTCTATTTCAAATCAAATTATCGAAAGCAATGTTAAAAATGAGTTTTTAATGCAATTTTATCTTGGATCATGCATAAATAAAGATAAATAAAATAAGAATATTATGTATGATCATGCTTTTATAGGCAAACATGGTGACGAGCCATTCTGATAGCATTTCGACAACAGGGCATCCTCGTGCCATTCAATCGGTTCAAACAATTCTTTTGTCAACCTTTTTTACAATACTTTTTCTGATTTGATGGCAGAAGTGTGACTATCCTTTCTAGTTTTTTGGAAAGTACTTGACAGAATTTTAGCAGCACCTCCTCTATATGACGGAGTAACATGCTACGTTCTTTCTGAGCTTTATTGAGCTTCTTCAAAAATTTCGACAGCACTTCCTCTCTTTGATGAAGAAATTGTACATTTCTTTTAAGCTCGGTGAGCATCTTTTCAGAAATTTCAGCAGCACTTCCTCTCTTTAACGAAAGAACGTTATGCGTAACTCGGAGATGGATGCGCACCATTGTGCGTACTTCACATTCATCGAGGTTCGTTGAAACCTTAGGCCTTATCCAGGTCATGCGCAAGTGACTTAGGTTTTTACGAAAAATTGGACTTACATAAAAGCAAAGCCTTTCCAATAGGAGCTTCATTCGTTAAGCAGAATCTTGATCGAGGGGCAGAATATGAAATCATAACGGCGATTTGGAGTTGATCTCTATTTGAACGCTCATTTATATGCAGCTATATGTAATATAAGTAAGAGAATGTGCTTTATAGTGTGGCAACATAAATACAAACATAATAAATATTCGAAGAGAAAAACTGAACTAAATAACTTATAGAAAGCAAATACATATATATTTGCATAAAGGAGGAGCCTTGGCATCGTTCGACACGACAACAATCTTAAACGCATAAAGTAAATTACAGAAAGCAGAAGCCTTGGCATCATTCGATGGGACGACAATCTTAAAAGCATAATGTAAATTGCAGAAAGCAAGAGCCTTGGCATCGTTCGATGCGACTAAGATCTCAAATACATATATACTGTAATACGCATGAGTTTTTATCATAAATATCTAACGAGCATCGCAAGGAGACGCACGCGAATACTGAAGTATCTTAGATGGCGTAAACCAAGGACTAGAGTCAGATACTACTTTCAGAACATATATGATATATATCATAACACAAATCAACAAATACTTGAGAAAGAGTGATCGACGAATCAAACTTGCCTTTCGATCGGTGAAGAACAGCTTCTACTGCTTAGCTTGCTTCGAACTGGTTCAAACATTCCTTTGAAAGGTTAAATGAGGTCGACCTAGTTGAGAAAAGGAAGAGTAGGTCAAGCTATTAAACCCAAGTGGTTTGAAAAAAACTCGGTTCGGTCCAAGTCAAATGGGTCGAGTAGGTTCATACTTAGCCCAAGTGGGATAGGTCTAGTTCAAGTGGATCAAACATGTTTTAATACCAAAAAGGACTTTAACTTTGACTAGACACAAGTGGGCTCAAGCAAGTAAAATGGGTTCAGACCAGGTTAAGCAAGTTCAGACCAAGTTAGGCAGTCTCAAACCAGGTAGGCTAGGTAGAGAAGGTTTTAGAGAGAGAGGGGGGTGATTTTATGAAAGGAGAGAGAGGGGGGGACTATTTATAGCCCAAGGGAGCCCTTTTTCTAAAATTTTTCAGAAAGGTCTTTTTTTTGTCCTTGGCTTTCTGGATAAAGATTTGAGGTTCCTTTGGTGTGAGGCCCAAATAGGATATTCTGTGAGTCCCATAAGATATTTTCTAAATAATATTTTTGTGGGGCCCACTAATATTTTTGTAGGTCCCACAAAAATTTTGAGTTTTTGGCAATTTTTTTTTGAAAAAATTTTGACTATGTCATTCTCTTCGTATTGACGAAACTAAGAAAGTTAGCTCGTACAAATCTTCTAATTTTACTCAAGAATAAAGTTATGGTTCTCTTACTATTTGAGCATATTCGCGAGGATACGTATATCTTAAGTGTAATTGGTTCATTGAAATCGATTCAATTTGCATTTCGGGTTCATATGCTATTTTCAAATAAAAATGCCTCATGAATTTATTCAAAAACTTTGCTGAAAATTTGTGGGTCTTACATTTAGGCACATGCATCGTAGGCCATGTGAGGTGTCGAGTTTCTCTCACTTGTATCAACATTTTTCTGCGGGCTGTTTTGGTGAGTGTGGATGACTGGGTGTCCTAGAACTTTGAAAAACTTAACCTAGTTCATGAATATTGCAATTTGAATCATCCTAGTTCATGAAATTGGTCACCTATCACGTAATAATGGCTCTACAAAGGGTATTCAGAAAAGCAAACTTGCCAAATTTGGTAAATCATATTGGGCTCACTGCTCCATAGAAAGGAGAAAAAGCAAAAGAAAATTTGTTAAAGTAGATAGTCTAGAGAACTCAGAAAAGGAGACACATAAATGGTTGTGTCAAACTGTCCAAGAGGAAAGTCATCAACTTCAGTCCAAGGACATCTGAATTATAAGGTAGGTAAGTGATAGTGGCTAGTTTGGCGTTGCCTTGTTAAACTAGTAAAGATTCTTCCATCTTAACCCTCTCTAATTCCTTTATTAGACGCTTGCAGTGTAGGCTGGTAGTGAAAAGAAAAACAGTAGCGTGGTTGAATAATTTATAGGAAAACTACAAAGAAAAAAAGAACAAATAACATAATTTGGTTCAAAAGTGACATGAAATAAACGCTTTGGCCTTGGTTTTCAAGGCACATTGGCATCTTGCCAGAATAATCCTTGATGATCAAAATCCTGTTTGCGATTCAAACTAGGACTAGGACCCTTGGGTTAAGTTTGTTTGTTTTTTTAAGGGGGGGGGGTAGGTTAAGTTGGAGTAACCTCTCTCTCTCTCTCTCTCTCTCTCTCTCTATATATATATATATATATATATATATATAGAGAGAGAGAGAGAGAGAGAGAGAGAGAGAGTCTGTGTGTGGAAATGAAAATATTCATGCTGCATATAAACTGGTCATTCTTAGCTTTATTTTATCACAAATCCAACCATGGAGATGTATTCAGCATAGTTTCATTTTGTTAAAAAAATCTATATTTAAAACTTTGTGGGCTTACCCTTACCCCCAGGGAGTTGCCATGCTTCACCTTCCCTCATGGGATTTGGCCCTAGACCACCTGACTAGCGGCCTAAGTCCCATCTCAATACGTCAAACCCCTTTAAGGCTGGCTATCTTTTGTTTGACATGTAACAGTGTATAGCTTCTGTCAAACCCCAGCTGAATATCAGAAAAAAAATTAAAACATTATCCCTCTTGGCTTTTGGGAAACAGATCCCATCATTTGAAATAGGATGGGTTCCAAAATACATTCAATCCATCCAACAGAACCATCTAGCAATTGATGATGGCTAGGATTGAATGTATGATGGATCAGGGGGTATTTGAAACTGTCGGATTTCATGGATCTGAGATAGTGTGGGGTGCCCTGATGTGGTGAAGGCTGTAGACCCACATCAAGTTTTAAGGCTACTCAAACAAGGGATCTCAGATCATGGTTCTGACATCCATGGAATAAAGGGAATAAAAGCTAGATCCTCTGATCTGTGAGCGGACCATAGGGGTTCGCTCTCAGATATTCGGATCTCCCTTGGATTTGAGATCTAGAGCTTTCAAACACAACTTCAGGGCGTGTTTGAATTGCGGGACGCATGCCTCTGCAGGGAAAAAGCGGCCCCTGCGATGTGTGTCCCGCGTTTGACTCACGCTGTAGGCCATGTCCTTGAAAGGACAAACAGCATCCTGCACAATGAGTTGTAATGTGTCAGAACGGCACACTCCAGTCGCACCCCTGATGAGTACTGGACAATTACCACCGCGTTCTTTCCGTGCAGCATCTGTCCAGTGTGCGAAACATGACATCAGAGTTCACTTGAGGGAGTTTCTTTACTGTTTGGCACTCTAATGTGTGGTTCCTAAAATGAGTTCCACACTCGTGCCTGGGTAATACCCCCGAGGTATGCCATTCGTACCGAACCAACTATGACAATGAGCAGTTACTGTCATATTGTGTATGATGCTGTATTCCATCACCACCGCACATCCACTTGATAGAGGTGCGAGTGGCCTCACCCCACACATCTCCCACGGTTGTCAAGTGAAATGGGCGGCGGGGATTGAATATAACAGACTATTGGTTATATATAATATGACCGTAACAGATTATTCGTCTGGTGAATATTTAACAGTTGGCAGATCCAGCATCGTTACCTTGGCAGGTAGGACTGCCCCTCTAACTTCATCCTCAGCCTCCACAGTTACAATAGTGCTGCTATACTTTGTCTGGTTATCATATTCAAGCCTTCAGCTCGTGTATCCTTGACATAGCTTATCTTGGTCTGACTGAGCCCATGTCGGCGATAACGGTGATATCCCGTGATATTTTCAGAGGCCAGTAGAAAACACGATATTTTCAAAATATCACTTGCTCTTAAAATCTCACATTAGGTACCAGTGCAAGTGAACAGATAACTGAGGTTACTGGTTGCACCAAAACTATGGTTATATAAGTTTGTAAAATATCATAGTGATACTACCTTTCTGTTGGAAAAATCTTCTCGAACTTCTAGCATTGAACGTCACAAAAAGGTGACATTTACTTTTGAAGCATTAATTAGTCTACTTGGAAAAGACCAGAAAACGTATCGAAGTCACACGGGAATCCGGGCAGTGACTCGTTTCATTGCCCAGCAAAAACAGAACCCATCAACTCTATCCATTTATTTACTCCACCCAACTATGAATGAATTTGGAACCATTCCAACTAATAATCAAGATGACATTTTTTACCGATCTGATATGACGAATGAAGTATTGTCGGAGTTATCGATTGATACGGCATGTTTTCTCCATTCATTTCCTTCCCTTTCAGGATCAGTTGTGATCTTACAAACTTGACCGATGGTATGGACGCTATTGAGCGTGATTACATATAACACAGCCGCACCAATAAGTCTTTCTCATGGCAGAGAGAGAGAGAGGTCTTCAAGCTAAATTGTTAAAGCTATTGCATACACTAGTTTCGTTCGTTTTTTGTGGTGGTAACTGGTAAATTACGGAGCAATACCTCTGTGCCCTTAGTCACAAATATCGCCAACAGCCACCTGCCATGAAAATCCCAACACAATCACACAAAAAATCAAAATAACCCCTTTTAAATATATTGTAATCTTATCACCATTTGTGTAAATTTTACGCTTCAAATATTTATATATGTTTTTTAAAGTATTTGTACCATATTTCAAGTATAATTACCCCAACATTTTTTGATATTTTCCCAGAAAACATTCCAATCTATCACAAGATCTTCCCCCTTGCCAAGAAAACTCCATGAATAAGATCAGATAACTGCAACAAAGTGGCCTGATACTGCTGTATTAAGATGAACCCCTGGATACCAACGGGGTTCCGATTGTCTGGCAGCAGCAGTTAGTGCACGTCACCTTGTGCTGAGACGTTGTAAGTTGGCCTAACCCCAGCTTTCTCTGTCGAAAAAAAAAAAAAAGATGTGCCCCCTGGATGCAACCCAAATCGTCTTTTCAGAAATACCAACCGTTGGTATGATACTCCGAAACCGAGAATATGCTCCATAAAAGTGATGGCACCATCTTCCGAGACGGTTACTACATGATACTTGGTTTGACCCTCAGCTGGACCTGAACCCTAAAAGGCATCACGGCACTGACATGCGTTATGGAGTATCGACCGGCTATTCCATTTTCCATGTTTGAACCATGAAAGGCACATCTGGGCACTGATAGGTAGGCTATAAAGTGTCGACCGTCAATCTCTCTCTCTCTCTCTCTCTTCGTTTGTTGGGACCACATAATTTTTGCACTCACTGACAACTCTCATGAAAAACCATCAAACAAGCTGTCTATGGACCACACGACCGTCAGGTCCGTCACCCATCTACACATCTTATGTCATTACATAGATCTGCATGGGCACTTGGTGCCAGGAAGGGGGAGCATGGGAAAAGAACCCATGCAATCAGAAACGCTAACGTCATTTCCTTATATTGCTTCAGGTACAGTATCACGGTGGGTTCCTGACTCTGCGATTGTCTTGGTAATCTAAGTGGGTCCATCAACTTCAACAGGCGTATCTAGTTCTGCGACTGTCGTTTAATATGAGCACATAGGGAGGGGCCTGAGGAAGATACCCTCTGATTGGAACATGGACGGTAGGCTTGGCTGGGGCCATCTTCAAAAGATGACAGGTTTCAAGTCAGCCTCATCAGAAAAGGTTAGAAATTAGGCCGCTGTGAACTTCCAAAACATTATGGTGTTTTACTTTTAGCACTTTTCTAAGCTTTCCAACAGCTGTATCAGTAGAATGAAATTCTCCATGCATAAAAGCTTCAAAAGAAAATGCCAATTTGCGTGTGACTGACTGGCTACCAGTTTTACAAAGCATAATGCAGTTTCCAATTAGGAATGGCATCCCTGGAAAAGGTTAGTGAGTGCAGCATGTTGCACCCCTCTTAGCAGAGTAGGCCAGTAGGACTGTAGAGGACTAAATTATAAGTATGGCTTGTTTTGCCTGCTGCTGTTTGAATCTCATTGCTGCAATCAAATCACTGCAACCCCAGTATATTTCCTTGGCACTAGATATTGTGATAAAGCACAACTATTGTGTTTGATGAGTTTATGAATACGGATGAAAGCTTAAGCAAAAGTTACCAGCTTTTACATCACAACTAGAAGGGGCCTTGCGTGCACCTTTCTACCAAAATAAAAGGACCATGTAAGAGATCCTTGGCTGGGATAAATATTATATTGGTATAATCATGGCGATAGCTACAACCATGTGCATTGACCATAACAAACCTTGAAAGGCGATGCAATGGAATATTTTGCTCGTCAACTTTATTTATTCATGACATCTTTGCTTTTGCAAAGAATAATCCAGCAAAGAGACCTGCACCAGAATATAAATCCACATTAAGAGTGGTGGTGGTGGTGGGTGGGGGGGGGGGGGGTGGGCGGGGTTGAGGGAACACAGGTGGTAAAACTTTGAGTCCAGAATTATTACCAAAGAGTATGCTGAAAAGGTTTGGGAGGTTGACTGGAACCTTGAACAGCAGTATACCGGCAAGAGAGATAGGGATCTTGTTTAAAGAACCTACCAAACTGTAAAAGCAAGGAACTGATCAACTGGAACCCGAGCAATGGCAGTAACAATTATAGCCATTCAAAAACCAAAGACAAAATAAGCACAGACTAAAATTTAAGCACGAGAGCCCCAAGCATGAAAGCAACGACTTCCTCAGCAGTAAGCCAAGCAGTGTCAACAGTTGGGGGGAAAAGGTTTTAAGTGATAAATTCATTAAGAATATCTCTAATCACTGGATAAATCAAGGAAACACAAACACAATAAATTGACTGATGTAGATCCTACTAACATGAAACAACTATCCCCGTTCTTGTTACTGTTGAAGTTTCTAAATCTGAATTCAATAGTCTAAGATACCTAAAATTAAAATTTATGCTGTCAGTGGTTCTAAGAGCAACTATTTTGGACAAGCATGTCAAATGATGCAAAGCTATACATAACCTATTGGAGATCCTTTCTTCCGTCCCAAATTCTTTATGGCCTGCATGAGGTTTTAAATCTATGTGAAGTTTAGCAGTGCCATTTAAATTAAGAATGATGCTCAGGTAGTTATTTTCTTTTAGTTATTTGCTACGATTAATTTGTTGTGTCCATAACACTTTCCTATGTCTTTCATCCTTCTGTATTCCATTAGCCTTGGCCATGTGTATGAGGGTTCAATCTGCTGCCAAAAACAGATACAGCTAAGGATATGGTACAGCTATCATCTGTGCAGTTCCCTATTAAGAATAATATATGTGGAAATGTAGTAGTCATGGGACTTAACCACTCTGACATCTCAAAGCTAATCTGCAGAAGACAGTTTTATGCGATTGCTAGCCGACCCACTTGAACCCCTAATTATACCTGGATTAGCACCCTAAGTGAATCATGTTTGCAGCAAAGATGAGTAGAAACCCACTAAGCCACCCAACCAATTGTCTAAGTTTCTGTAGGAAAGGAAGCACAGTCTAAGGTTTCCCCTTTTCTGATAAAGAAACCCAAAATGTCATTTCATACCATATCTTTGCTCATCTTTTACCATTTTTTTAACCCCCATTTCTAGGTCAATTGAGACAAGCTGAACCCTCCAGTCTCAACCATGGAAGCAAATAGTAGATTTGATGGTGAATCTCTGTCACAGCCGCGACTTACATGACAACAAGACACTTAGTTGTTTGCACATAATGCACGAATAATTCAAGATTATATCATGACCCAAACTTTTCTTAGCACTAGATATATTACAAAACCCTAAGAGTCGAACTTAGAGAGAGAGAGAGAGAGAGAGAGAGAGAGAGAACCTGTAAGTGGTAGGCCCAGTCTGATTTAAAAACCACATAGAAGTAAAGCTGATACCAAGTCCAAGTAATCCACTAGTTGTTGCCACTACCCAAAACATTGGTGTCCTAATCATATCCCTGTAAAGATGCAGTATAAACATAATCAAATTACATAATTTGGCAAGCCATACAAATTGATAACCAAAGTGATGGAAAAAACACCAAAACAACCGCTCTTTTCATCCATGGTTGCACATGCCCCTGAGACTTGTAAATAATCAAATTTGGCTTCAGCCACAGAATTATTCATTTTGCGCATTAGAGCAATTGTGCGATAATTTTTTATCACCTATCTGTATTTCCCTATACTAAAACATTGAGTGCACTTTTAGTTCTATATCTCCATGGCGAAGTTGATTAGAAGTTTCTACCAACATCCAGTGAAGCACATAGAAAACGCTTCATATACAAAAAATAGTTTGTAAGACATTCAAAGAACCAGTTGAAACTTTTAAGGAGAAGGTTCAGTGCTCCAGAATTTTCAAATTGCAATCTTGGAAAGGAAAATCCACATCTTCTCCATGGACCTATGGCTATATAAAAATGTTACGCAAAACACAAGATAAAGAGAAGAAAAGAACGAGAAGACACGGGATTTACGTGGTTCGGCACTCAGGCCTACATGCACGGGCGAAGGAGGAGCAAGAAATCCACTAGCAAATGCGAGGTAATACAAAGGCGAGACACAGAGCTCTCAAAACCCTAATCCCCAATACACCCGAAACTCTCATACCCAATTTTCAAAAAGGAGGCGGCCATAAACATATCGAAGGCCATAAAACCCTAGTCAGTACAAAAGGAACAATTACAAAACTAGACAGGTCCATACATTGAAAATCCCTATTATACGGTCACCAAAATATTTTCAAATCGGGTCATGGATCGGAGCAAGTCCAAAATTCAAGATGCCCACAAGAAAAAATCCTAAAGAATGAAATTGCCAATCCACATTACTAAGAATAACAATTACTTTTATAGACCCTACTGTTAAAATGTATCTAATATATATATATATATATATATATATATATATATATATATATATATATATATATATATATATATATGCTGTATATTACATCAATACCCGATAGGGGTATTTTTGTAATTTCACATAGTTGTTTTAGAAAACAACTATTTTTCTTTTTTGTCTAAATGTAATTTTTATTTTTGTTTTTTTAAATTCTTTTTTATTCTTTTTTGAGGACCTAAAGGGGCTCCAACATAGAGTCGTTGGAGCCCCCAACGGTCACAAATGTGACCGTTGGGGGCTCCCAACGACTCTATGGGAGCCCCCTTTTGGCTCTCCTTTTGAGGCCCTTTGGCCCTCCTTTTTCCTCCTCTTCCTCTTGTATAAATAGGGGTGAACCCCTTGTGTATTCTTATTCTTGAGAGCTTTTCTCTCTTCTCAATAAGAGGCTTTTATATTGTTGCCTTCTTAAAGGCTTGTGCTTGTATTGTCCCTTTGTGGACTTGTGATATTGTCTCTTTTTCATTGTTGTAAGTGCTTGTATGCACTCTTTATATTTCCGCAATATCTCATTACATGGTATCAGAGCCACTCGATTCTTGAAGGAAAGGTGTGGTTCGTGTATCTCATATTTTGTGAACATCTTCTCACTTCTTGGCAACATCATGGAGACAAAGATTGACCTATCTTTCAAGCTCAATGGAAAGAATTATATGATGTGGGCATCGGCTATGGAGAATAATCTCAAAGGAAAGAAGCTTTGGGGTTTTGTCATGGGGACCGTTCCGGAACCGAAGCTTATGCTCACGAAGATGGAAGAAGGTCAAGAAAAGGCTCTTGAGGGAGATGCTCGCCTCAAGGCCATTGAAAGTCATCAAAAGGAAGTGGAAGATTGGGAAAGCAATCACGCAAAAATCCTTGTGTGGTTTATGAACAATGTGGAACTTAAGGTATGTGCTAATATAGCTAAATTTCGTAGAGTCAATGAGGCTTGGTCCTTTATGAGGGGTATGTATACCCAAAAGGATATCGCAAGAGCATACTTCTTGCAAGAAAAGATTAAAACCACCAAGCAAGGTGATTCTAGCATTCAAGACTACTATAGTGCCCTAAACCCACTATGGGATGAATTGGCTCTCTTGGAGCCAAAATGGGTTTCTATGGAAGATATTGATTTAAGGCAAAAACAAATGGAACAAGAGCGATTGTTTCAATTTCTTTTTGGGCTACGTCCCGAATTTGAGCAAGTGAGATATTCACTTCTCCATAGATCTATTTTTCCTCTTATTGAGGACGCTATTGCCGAAATCACTCAAGAGGAGACAAGGCTTGGCATGAGTAAGCATGTTGATGAAGTCCTTGTCGTATCCAAACCGGGTAACAATGTTAGAACCTATAAGCCTCCTCATTTTGGGAAACAAGGGAACTACAATGGAGGAAGAAAAATGATTGTTTGTCATTATTGCAATGAGCCGGGACACATTAGACCCGCTTGTCCAAAGCTTATTGGAACCTTCAAGCCTAAAGTGGCCTCTCTTGAAGAAACCACCACCAAAGAAGATGAAGGCAAGAACAATGACATTAAAGAAACTCTTGGACAAATATCTATGGCTCTCCAACAAATGCTAAAAGTTTCTTCCTCCACATCGGGTGCGGCTATTGCTTCAACATCATCACCCGGTATGTATTCTTGGATCCTTGATTCCGGAGCTTCTTTTCATATGACCCCTCATGAAAATGCACTTAGTGATGTTTGCACCAATTCAAAGGACTCTTGTGTCTCTACGGCCGATGGAACTTTTTTGAAAATTTCAAGTATTGGTTCTTTTAAAGATTCACAAAATTTTTGTGTTCCAAAAGTAAGAGTTGTTCCCAAACTAAATTTAAACCTTTTTTCGGTTTCTCAAATTGCCGACCATGGATGTAAAATATATTTCTCATCTAATGGTTGCTTTGTGCAGGATCTCCGGTCCGGGAAGCGGATTGGGCAAGGCCAAAGAAAGGGAGACCTCTATTATATGGACCATCTTGATCTCCCTACAAACTTTTTTTGTTCTTATGTCCAAGAAAAAAATATGGAAACTTGGCATAAAAGACTTGGTCATCCAAGTTATTCCAAAATGTACATCTTTCCTTTTGGAAACAAATTTTGTAAGGAAAAAGAAATTAATTGCAAAGATTGCATTTTTGGAAAAATGAAGTTTATTCCATTTCCAACTAGAACTTTTCTCTCATCAAGGCCTTTTGAATTGGTGCATTCGGATGTTTGGGGGCTTCTCCGGTTATGTCTAAAGGGGGCTATTCATATTATGTTACGTTTATTGATGACTTTACTCGGTATGTTTGGATTTATTTCCTTAGTCATAAGTCGGAAGTATTTACTTTCTTTAAAGATTTTCATAAAAAGGTTCAAAATCAATTTCAAAGTAACATATCTATTTTAAGATCCGATTCCGGTGGCGAATACTTATCTCACGAATTCCAAAACTATTTAACCCAAAATGGCATTTGCCATCAAAAGTCATGTCCTAGGACTTCTCAACAAAATGGCCTAGCGGAAAGGAAACATAGGCACATTATAGAAACCGCTAGAACATTACTTGTGTCTAGGAATATTCCAAAGAAGTTTTGGGCCGAAGCCGTTCTAACCTCAACCTATCTAATCAATAGAATGCCCTCTTCTAAGTTAAAAAATGCTTCTCCCTATGAAAAACTCTTTAAGTTTTCACCCGATTTTAATCGTCTTCGTATTTTTGGTTGCAAATGTTTTGTCCTACTACATAAAAGGGATAAGTTATCTCCAAAAGCAATTGAATGTGTATTTTTCGGATATGGTGAAAATCAAAAAGGGTATAGATGTTATGATTTTAAGAATGATAAACTATATGTTTCAAAAGATGTAACATTTCTAGAAGAAGAAAACGGTTTTGATAAAATAGAAGAAACAAATGAAATTGATTATATATTCTTATATGATCTTATTGATGACATACAAGAAGATTTTCTTGAAAACATAGACGATACTCGTGAGGTATCCCCTCTTGACATAACACTCTCAAATGATAGTGATTCAAATATAAATGTTCATGATAGTGATACTAATATAAATGTTTACTCAAGAAGAAATCAAGAAAAACCTATTAGTGCCCTCGAAAAATACTCTCAAAATTCTGAATCCACTGAGGAACCACAAGTTAGACATTCTTCTAGAATATCAATACCCCCAAATAGGTTTGTATCCTATGATTCCTTAACTCCCAACTATCGGGCATGTTTGATAACTCTACACTCTTATTTTGAACCGGCCCACTATAATCAAGCCAAATCTATACCTCATTGGGTTGAAGCAATGCAAGTTGAACTAAATGCTTTAAAAAAGGCCAATACTTGGGAAATAGTTAATCTACCCTCACACAAAAAACCTATTGGTTGTCGTTGGGTCTTCAAAGTTAAAACTAAAAGCGATGGCTCTTTAGATTGATATAAAGCTAGATTAGTTGCTAAGGGATACTCCCAAGAATATGGCATTGATTACGAAGAAACATTCGCTCCCGTAGCTCGAATGACTAGTGTCAGGACCTTAATAGCTGTCGCATCAACCAAAAAATGGCCTATTTATCAACTTGACGTAAAAAATGCTTTTTTAAATGGAAGTTTAAGTGAAGAAGTTTATATGGATCCGCCACCCGGAATAAATATTAAGCAAGGTCAAACACTTCGGCTTTTGAAGGCATTGTATGGTCTTAAACAAGCCCCTAAGGCTTGGTATGATCGTTTCAGTGATATCATGATAAAGTTAGGATTTCATTCTTGTTATACTGACACTGCTCTTTTTGTTAAACATGCAGGTTCTAGTATCGTAATTTTGTTGCTTTATGTTGATGATATGATTATCACTGGGAATGATCAAAATAGTATTATCAATGTTAAAAATATGTTAAAAGATAATTTTGATATGTCTGACTTAGGTTTTCTCAGATATTTTCTTGGAATTGAGGTTGCATATTCTCCTAGAGGATATATTTTGTCACAGATGAAGCTTGCTGCAGATATATGTTCTAAGTCTGGGATCTCTGATGATAAGAAAGTAGAGACTCCCGAGGTTATTAATGCCAAATTGCGGTTAGAAGATGGGGTTCTTCTGTAGGATCCCACCCCTTACAGACAACTCATTGGGTCTCTTACCTATTTAACCATCACCAGACCAGATATCACTCATGCGGTTTACTCAGTTAGTCAATTTCAGCATGCTCCTACAACTGTGCATATGAGTGTTGTTCTCCGAATCATCCGCTACATTCGGAATACCATCAATAAAGGGTTATTTCTATCCTCCTCTTCTTCCTTGAATCTTCTTGCTTATACTGATGCGGATTGGGGAGGTAATCCCAATGATCGAGTATCAACTACTGGTTTTTGTGCCTTTTTAGGGGACTCTTTGATTGCCTGGCGATGCAAGAAGCAACAAAAAGTTTCACTATCATCCACTGAAGCTGAGTACCGGGCTATGGCAACCACGACAATGGAACTTGTATGACTTCGCAGTTTGCTTAAAGACATGGGCATTGATATTACCGAAGCCTCAAAGCTATGTTGCGACAACAAGAGTGCCATCTATATTGCGAGCAATCATACTTTTCATGAACGTACAAAACATATCGAAATGGATTGCCACTATGTTCGTGATGAATTCTTACGAGGAACTATTGCTCCGCCATATGTCACTTCAGAATATCAATTGGCGGACTTCTTCACTAAAGCTCTTCCGGCTCCTCGCTTCATGTTTCTTCTTGGCAAACTTTTCGTCATTCCCCCGTAAAGTTTGAGGGGGGGTGTTAAAATGTATCTAATATATATATATATATATATATATATATATATATATATATATATATATATATATATATGTTGTATATTACATCAATACTCGATAGGGGTATTTTTGTAATTTCACATAGTTGTTTTAGAAAACAACTATTTTTCTTTTTTGTCTAAATGTAATTTTTATTTTTGTTTTTTTAAATTCTTTTTTATTCTTTTTTGAGGACCTAAAGGGGCTCCAACATAGAGTCGTTGGGGGCTCCCAACGACTCTATGGGAGCCCCCTTTTGGCTCTCCTTTTGAGGCCCTTTGGCCCTCCTTCTTCCTCCTCTTCCTCTTGTATAAATAGGGGTGAACCCCTTGTGTATTCTTATTCTTGAGAGCTTTTCTCTCTTCTCAATAAGAGGCTTTTATATTGTTGCCTTCTTAAAGGCTTGTGCTTGTATTGTCCCTTTGTGGACTTGTGATATTGTCTCTTTTTCATTGTTGTAAGTGCTTGTATGCACTCTTTATATTTCCGCAATATCTCATTACACCTACATCATATTTCATATCGTAGTTCAGAAATAAGTTTTGAGTCTCTCTCTCTCTCTCTCTCTCTATATATATATATATATATATATATATATATAGGGTAACTGGAATATGTTTACCAGCAAAATATGTTTACTGGTATGAACCGAGATTTTTATAGTTTTTTTCCTAAAGTTCCACCGTACCGATGTGATCTAGATGCTTGGTTTTATAGAAACAGACTCTTGGATCATCCGATTACGATGTATAAGAAGGATCTTTTTAAGGCTTGAAAATCAACGACTAATAAATTTTGGTAAATATTCAAGTATAAAAAATAGCATTTCTTAATACGATTACAATGATCCAGCAATTGATTCGTAGCAAATGGACCATGCTGAATGCATCTGCAGGGTTAGATTTGCAAAAAAAGTGTAAAAAATGCCTAGTTCATACCAGCAGACATGTTTTGCTAGTAAACATATTCCAGTTTCCCATATATATATATATATATATATATATATATATATATATATATATATAGGAAAATGGGAATCTACCCAACTTCATCCATGCCTTACCCGTTCAAGATGGTTTTTTTTTTAAAATGGTGTTTTTTCGAAATTCTAACCTGAAGATGTGTTCTACATGCTTGTTTTCATAAGAATCAGGTCTTGGATCATTTGATTCCGATACGTGGATAGATTTTTATAAGGTTCCAAAATCAACGGTCTACAATTTTTTAAAATTTTTAAAAATCCAAAAAAACATTTTTTTCATCCAAAATGCATGATCCAAGAGTCGATTTCTAGTGAATCGATCATGCAAAACACATCTGTAAGGTCGGATTTTCAAAAAAAAAAAAAAACATCACGTACAAGTCAGGCAAGGATGGGGTCGGGTATATATATATATATATATATATATATATATATATATATATATATATATATATATATATATATATATATATATATATATATATATATATATATATCAGCATTGTTAAAAGTGTCTCGAGGCAAGGCGCTGCCTTTGGTACCTCAAGGTGCACTAAAAAAGCGTGAATGTCATAAGGTGCATGCCTCCTGGCAAAGCGCACCTCGGGCTAAGGCATGTGCCTCGTTGAGTTTGGGTCAAATTGGGGTGAATGCCTCCATTTGACCAAAATTAGGGAAGGCCCCAACTTATTAGGGCTCTCTCTCTCTCTCTCTCTCTCTCTTGTTGTCCCTCACTCTTCCTCTCTCTCTCTCTCTGTCTCTCCCTCTTGTTGTCTCTCTCTCTCGTCTCTCGCTCTCCCTCTCCCTCTCCCTCTCCCTCTCCCTCTCCCTCTCCCTCTCCCTCTCGTCTCTCTCTCTCTCTCCCTCTCTTTTTGTCTCTCCCTCTCATTGTCTCCATCTTCCTCTTGTTGTCTCACCCTCTCCCTTTCGCTCGGTCTCTTCCTCTCGTTGTCTCTCTCTCATCTTTCCTTTTCGTTGTGTCTCTCGTGTCTCTTTCTCTTTGCCAAAAGGAGGAAGAATAAGGTTTCTCGTCTCTCTCTATCTCCTTGTTCTTCTTCTTCTCTTGTTCTTTTTGAACAATCGGGCATGTTAATTAGAAAATTACTTTGATGGATATTCATTGAAGACCTCTGCTGGACTACTGCTTGCTGAACCCCTGCTTGCCGAACCCCAGCTTACCTGACTACCTCCTCCAGACTCGGACTACCTCTTCCAAACTCGACTCATTAGTGCAATAGTCCTCTTCCTATTTCGAGGATATCTATCTTTTTTTCCTTCCTATATTGTGGAAGATGTCCAACTGTTGGTTTGTGAAGAAATTCTAACTCATGATTGGGTCGACCTATAGTCTCTTTTAGTAGACTACACTTGACGGCTGTAGAAGTGAAGAGCCACTCTTTCTATAGCGAGTAGTGGCGTTTACGAAGTAAGTCAAGCTCTAAGGGGCAATCGTCTGTCATAGAGATAGATGCGTCTTCGGCTTGGGAATGGGGAGGCAGTAGAAGCAGTGAGTCAACCCTTGAGTGATGGAAAGACAGAGGAAGGAAAGTGAGGAAAAGTAGTATAGCTTCTCCAACGGAAACTATCGGTTAGCGGTTCTACGGTGCCATTGGTCAAGTTCCTTCTGTTGGAACGAATACCGCGATTACAGTAACTTTGTTGGATCAGTTAAATTATTGTGTTGTAGTCATTGCTTGGAATTTGTTTTATAATTCAATTTAGATTCTCGATTTAATATCCAATTATTTATTAATAGTACAAAAATGATGCATCTTTATTTTTGTTTTTTTATTTGGTCAATTTTTAAATATTTTTTATGAAGCTTACACCTTGCGCCCACTTCATGAGTTGCTCTTACGCCTCAACGCTATTCACAACATTAATATATATATATATATATAACATCCTGACTTTTTAGACCTAGTAATATGATTATATTTCAATTAAATATAAACATTTTCGAGTTATGAATGTTTTATTTTCGATAAATATGTGTTTTCGTGGATTTGGATCTCAAACCAGTCGAATTCAGGTTTGGATCGGCCCCATTTGGATTTGGGGGCAAAATCATCATTTTTGGAAATGATGATGGCCTTTTTGGGTAAAGGGACATGCCCGATATTCCTGACAAAGAGTTAGGATATTTTTGTCCTAGGGATAGGAAAGGCATTTTTGGTAAAAAAGATTGGTTTTTAAAGATAATGGTGTTTTAGCTAGGCAAATGACCTACTTGGATCTATTTTTCTTTTTAAGGGTATGGCTATCATTTTAGAGGGACAGCAGGAGCTGGGTTGAGGCCAGGTGGCCCCACCCTTAGCCACGTAAACCCATGCTTAGAGTGTAATGCCCCAAAATTTTGAACTTTATAATTCCTTTGAAATAGTTGAAAAATTCCTTTTTTTTACAGAGTTAATTTTTAAAATCAGCGGAAACAGTTTCTTTAAAAGAAAAAGGACAAGTTTGACAACTTTGGGCACGTTAGCGAGAGAACAAAGATTTACCATAGACGATCTGCAATAATACTTAGGAAACCATTTCTTCTATTAAAAAAGTGTCAGGTTTGTACAAAATTTGGATTTCCTCCAGGAAAACTGTAACAAAAACCAAAATGTCCAGGAGAAGAACTACGAGCAGAAACAGTGGATCCTGAAGTCATCTCGCAGTCGTGTCATCGCCTGTGATGCATCTATTCGGCACATGTACCCATGAAATGGGTTATTTTTGTGAAAAACTAGTAGGTGAGCACAAAAACAGAAAGAACTAAATTAGGCATAAATAATTTATGCAGCAGGTAGTAACGAGCAAACTAAACAAATAAGCTAATCAAGAAGGCTTAAACAAGCAATTTACGCAAGCAAGCTAAGCAGATAAACTGGAGAAACAAGCTAAGTGCAACAAACTGAAAGGTGAGCATGCTCAATTTAGTTATTACTTGTTAACCGGTCATGCAGGTACATACATGACACGTGAGTCGAAACAGCCGAGACCAAGCCGAGAGTTCATTATGTTATCTATTTTAGGATACCTCGGTTGTCTGACTGAATCTTATTCTTATGGAGACGACCGATGGTCGAGAGAGTAAGTCCTCAAGGCCTGATAGGGATGCATCCAACTTCTGCAGAAGTGTTAGGCTAACTTATGTAGCCCCTATCCCCCTAACCTCTGATGACTGGGGAAGACGAGTCTTTTGCCCGTAAAAAGCCATAAATGGTCTGTCTATCAGAGTTGGTACCCTTCGTCCTCTCTCTTGACGAAGCCAGGTTGAATCGAGCGCGACGGGGTTTCTTAGCTGTTGCCTCATTCTTCATACTCTGGTCCATTAGACTAAACGAGCATCTTGCCTATGAAGGTGATCCCATTTTTATATGTGTTTTCAACAACGTGCACAAAGCACTAATCGAGGTCATAAGACCATCTCATCCAATCGTCGTAGTACTAACATGTCTCGCATGTTCAAGAGTACACTACGAGGAAAGGGATATAGGTCCTTAATAGGAGCCTCAGGAGTGTGTTTCGCAAAGATATAATGTTTTTAAAAAGTTATTTTAACATTCTAAATCTTTCGAAACGATCAACAACTTGCCTACATATGGCATGTGATTTTCTCGAATCTCGCATCCGATAACGCAGTGTCTAGGTGCTACGCAAGTCTCGACACTGGTCTTGGTAAATGGGCTTCGCAAAAGAACCCATCGCCCAACAACTTGATCTTGTCCCAGATCAAGAATTTTCCCAAAACATATCGGGAAAAAAATGGAAAAGGTATTCCTCTCGAATACGCTGAGTCGGGGGCTTAGATGCAATTATGCATTACCCCCAAAAAAAAGGGGGGCCAACTTAACCAGCAGAATTATGCAATCGAAGAACGGGGAACCTTGTTAAGGACCCAATTAACTTCGAGGTTGCGTCGTTAAAGCCTCAAAACCACCATAGTTGCGAGAGTGAGAGTGGTGGAGGCCGAAGCACATTTCATGAGGTCGAAACCATGGAATTCTATATGAAGAATACAACAAGGAAAAAGCATGTGTGATGGCAAGGCAAAAATGAAAGACAATATGCGAAAAGCAAGAGCCTGGGCGCGAAGCGCGATGGCAAAACGAAATGACAGAAATAGGAAGTGCGACAGCAAAGGACAAGGATCGCGAAACCGCGTCCTTGAGCAAAAGACAGTAAGTAGTAAATACGAAAGCAAAAGCCTGGGCACAAAGCGCGACGGCAAACAGATACAGGAAATGCGAAAGCAAAGGACAAGGATCGCGAAACCGCGTCCTTGAATTAAAAGACAATAAGTAGTAAATATGAAAGCAAAAGCCTGGGCACAAAGCCCGACGGCAAACAAAAACAGGAAATGCGAAAGCAAAGGACAAGGATCGCGAAACTGCGTCCTTGAATTAAAAGTGTACTTATATACGTATATGTATATAAATATGTAATTAAGTCCTTTCATTCTTTAATTATTTAAGCTTGATTTAATTTAAGTCCTTGTGCAACTTCCTCTACCTTGGGGTATTGCGAGGAAGAAGTCGTCTACGAGCGTAGGTGATCGTTGGTTTAGTTCGCGGGGCGCGAACGGGCTCCGTTGCGTAACACTGCAAGAGTACGATATTAGCATGAATCTTAATTGAAAATGGAACAAAGGTCGGGCAGGGGCTTATTTCCACTGCCAGTCGGACATATTCGGGCGGCAGGGGCCAAAGGCCCTTGCTAGCTTCCCAAAAGAAGAGACAGGGGCCTTTGACCCCTGTCGGCTTTCTAAAAAAAATGAGGCAGGGGCCAAGGGCCCCTGCCGAGTCCTGAAGAATCATGGGGCAAGGGCCAAAGGCCCTTGCTGACAGTTCTACCTCGAATGGAAGGGACTTCCCACCCCCTTCCGTTGGCCTGTCGGAAGGCAAAACGAGAGAGAGCGGGGTCGCAGGGGCAAAATGCCCACCTGCGGCCCTCGGAAGATGAGGCAGGGGCCAAATGGCCCCTACCGAGCTTTGCTCGACAGAAAAAGGATGGGCCAGAGGCCCCTGTCGGTTTAGAGAGGGGCAGGGGCCATCGGCCCCTGCTGGGTTTCCAAAAAAGGGAGGCAGGAGCCAAAGGCTCCTGCTTCTCTTCTAGGGGAAGGGCAGGGGCCGATGGCCCCTGCCAAAACAGTAAAGGCCCCTGCCGAAAAAAAAATGAGCAGAGAGAGAGAGAGAGCAGGGGCCAAAGGCTCCCTGCGGCTTTAAAGAGGAGGCAGGGGCCAATGGCCCCTGTCGTTCATGGAGAAAAAGGGCAGGGGCCATCGGCCCCTGCTGGACTTTGAAAAGAAGAGGGGCAGGGGCCGATGGCCCCTGCCGGAAGGTAAACAGAGAGAGAAAGAGTCGCAGGGGCCTTTGGCCCCTGCCTGCCGTTATCGGGAGAGGAGGCAGCGAGAGGGAGGGGGCTCACCTGAGGCTGCCGGAGAGAAGGGAGGTCGCTGGAGAGGTGGGAGGTCGTCGGGCAGTGGTTGCCGAGATGGGAGCTTGCCGGAGAGGAGGAACGTCATCGGCGGGGCTCACTGGGGAGGAGGGTGAGGGAACGAGGGAGAGATGGAGTCGGGGAGGGAGAGCAGAGACAGAGGGGGAGAGACGAGATAGTAGGGGGATCGGGGGAGAGGCTCGTAAGCCCTCCCCTCTCGCCCTTTTAAAAAAAGGGGCGCACAGGGCCCGCCCCTGTGTCGCTGGTAATCCCCCCCCCCCCTCCGTGGGCTGCCAGACCCTCCGAAAGCCTTTTTCGAGGGGCTGGGCATGGGTTGGATCCGGGTCGGGTCTGGACCCGTCCCGGGTCCGATTTTTTTTTACTGGGTTTTACATAGAGTAAGCTTTAAAACCTTGTTTAGGGGTAATTACCCTTCCTTTCCCATATACGCATATCCTTCCCTCTCACCTTTTTCTTCTTCACCAGTGCAGACTGTATTCTCCCCCTTACTCCCTCTTACTCACCTCCATCCTCTTCTCCTCTCCCATACCTGTTGAGTCATGCTGCAAGAAGGAGAGGCTGAACTCGTAGAACCTATATTTTGGAGGAGATTCGGTACGTTGAGCATTTCTCGCGAAATAGGACTGACAATTTTGGGGGTTGCATTTTGGTGTTCTTGCACGATCTAAGAGGTACGGTGCCCTACTCCCATGACCTCTAGGAAGTATGCAGCATGTAGAAAAAATGTTATATAGGGAAAGAGTTTTCTGAAAATTTTGTATGTTCATGCTTAATCCATGATCTGAAAATTTGTTTTATCATGTTGGGTATTTACTGAGTATATTTCCTTAGATTCACCACTGTGATTTTGAGAAAAAGCATGTCTATAGGTCAGTTATTCAAAGATTTCATGTATAGCATGCTCTAAGTGCAAAAAAGTTTTGTTTTAGCATGATTCCTAGACTTACATGTTTAAAACTGTGTAGTTTTGGCTTTTTAAGTAAAGAGCTATATTGGGAATGATGAGTAGAGCTTTGAACATGAAATCTGTGTTTTGAGAGTTTAGAAAAATGTGGATTTTGGTTTGCAAAAGTGTGTATGTTCTAGTTCTTAAAGTTAAAATTTGTATTCATGACTATAGTTGTTAAGGACTAAACATACGAACTGTGTATGTTTGGGTTTGTTTTATCTCACCCACATAAGGCTGGAGTGGAGTTTGATGGGATAGAAACATTGTTGGGCGGTGTTTGGATCTTTGTTTTGATGTTTTGGCGGAGCTACCCGGCTCTGTAAAGCATAGGAGTTGACTCTTGTACTCAAGAGTCAACCCCTGCTGCCTCACAAGCCCTTTGGGAAGACCTGAGTGTTGACCCTTTCTTCCTGAGGGTCGACTCTTGTTGGGTTGGGTTGACTCCTGCTTTAGGAAGAGTCGACTCCTGGTTTTGGAGAATTGACTCTTGCCATTGGATGAGCTGACCCTTGATTCATAAGAGTCTACTCTTATTTAGAAGAGTTGACTCCTAGTTGTAAAGAGTCGATTGTTGCACAAGAAGAGTTTGACTCCTGTAGAGGAAGAGTCGACTCCTACTGAAAGAGTCGACTCATGTTAAGGGAAGAGTCGACTCCTGTGCACCAAAATGTGTTTTTCTTGTGTTTTGGGTCATGTGCGCCAAAATGCGTTTTTCTTGTGTTTTGGGCTTGGGTTAAGGCTGTTAAGCATAGGATTCAATTGAATCACCCCGGGAACAAGCTACGAGACCTGTGCTTGCAGTATTTTTGGGTTTGTTGCATTAATTTGTGTTCGGTGGTCCAACGAGGGACACAGTTTGTGTTGAAATGTGCGTGTACGCAAGCATGCATGCATGGTGTGACGCATATGAATTTTACATGTTTTTCTTTCCAATATTATTGATAAAGGTTGTTGTTATGTCAGTAGTGCAAGTGTGGCATTACATGATTTGTACATGCATGGCTTGTGTATGGTTCGTATTTGCAAGTATGGCAATACGAAATTATTGTGCTTATGTGAGCAAAAAATTATGGTTTTGTATTGCAAGGATGGACAATACGTGGATGAATGCATGACATAAGTATGATGTCAGTTTGAGTGTGGCTTGTGTGGGCATTGGCCCATAGTACCGGAAGGGTACGGTATGATGCATCAAGAAATAATAATTTAAACAAGCTACACTAAATGTTTGATTTGTGCTCGTCAAAGTTTGTAGCTGGACCAAGCTTGTCAAGTGTGGACGAGCATGAGCACCAACCTCGTGGGAGAGTTTTCGGATAGTTGAGTAGGCTCCTATCAATTGGATCTAAGGGATCCGTCCCCCACCACGGGGCTTATGGGACACTGGACTCCGATACTCGAGGCATAGGTGGAGTTGTTGCAATAGGCCTTTCGTAGTGCACTACATTGTCCCGTGAGAGTGGAGTAGCGTGCTCCTAACCCCGGTGCAAGTGTCGCGGTATCTCTCAAGGTTAAAATATACAATCAAATGGATCAATAAACCCCCTGGGTGGGTCGTAGGTGCCCAAGTGGATCAGGGGAGTGGTGCCCCTCTGGATAAGCAGGATTGAAATAATAAATGTGTGAAACATAGCATGTAATGCAATAGCAACAAAATGAAAACAATTAATAAAATATACATGCATGTATAAGTAGGCATAGCATGAGTTCGTAAGTTGGTGCATTGGGCACCGAGGGTTGACTCCTGTTGTTTCATTCTGTGGTTCAGCTAGACCAAGGGTCGACCCCTGAGTTGGGAGGGTCGACCCCTGTTTGTTTAAATTTATGGTTCAGTTACATTGAGGGTCGACCCTTGAGTTGGGCAGGTCAACTCCTCTAGGTGTCAATTATGGTTCTGATGAGGTAAGAGTCGACCCCTAAATTGGGTGAGTCGACTCTTCTATGTTTCATCATGGTTTTGTTGGACCGAGGGTCGACTCCTCTCTTATTGTATATTATGTCTTGGTTTGAGGGTTGATTCCTAGGTGTTGCAGGGTCCACTCCACCTTGCTCTTTAGAATTAATTAATTCAACTGAAGGTCGACCCCAAGTTCAGGAGGGTCGACTCCTCTTGAGTTCTTTCATTGTGTAAGTACTCTATGGTCTACAAGTCGACCCCGGTGTGGGGCAAGTCAACTCCTTTAAATTCTTCTCTTAGGTCTCAGTTACCTGAAAGTTGACCCCTATGGGAAGGGTCAAATCTTTGTATCTGAGAACTTGAGATTTCAACAAATGAACTTTTGTTTTGGGATTATGCTTACCTGGTGATTGTGTGAGTGGTGGGACCACACGAAGACAAGTTGTGTCTCACCCTCGTGTACTTATTCTATTTTTCAAGAACTAAAGCGAAGGTGGAATAGAGCGGAGTGGACACTGGAGGCTCATGAACTGGCGACAGATGAATTCTTGGACTTCCTTCCGAGGAACCTTTTAGGATTTTGGGTTATGATGTAATTTTGACGTGTCATGTAAAAACTTATATTTTTGTGAATGAATGAAATATGATAACTTTTGTCTAAGTGTTCTGGTGTGATTTTTATGAAAACCCTTTTTAAAACAATATTTTTTTTAATGAAAATCCAGTGAAAGCCAGACACCAAAAATATAAAAACCGGCTCGCACAAGTGGTGGAGTCTGGGTCGATCTCAGGGAACGGGAAATACTTGTATTCAAACACACAAGCTAAACTACTCTTTATTGCCAAAAGTAAAAGAATAAATTAAATAATTAAATAACTAAGGGAGTATGGTCCTACGCAGAGGTCTTAAACAAAATAAATGGTTTTATTACAGACCCAATTAAATGAATAAATATCAGAAATAGAACCTTAATCTAAAAAGAAAAGAGAAGGTTTCAGTGCTTCGAGTCTTCTTGTCCCTTCTTGAGGTAATACATGTTTTCTTGAACTTTTGCTTTTCTGAGAGCTCCCTGAGGGGTCTTTCTGAGGGTCTGAGGGTCCCTTTAGAGGACCTTTTAGAGACCTCAGAGGGCTCTTTTAGGGCACGAAAAGGGCTCTACCGCACGTTCCAACGCTTCCCTTGCGGATCACCTCCGACAGACTGGTTGAGAGAAGAAAGTGGTTGATCCAAGCTGCCCGCATGCTACCTCGATAAAGAAGGTAAGGCTGCCGATGAAACGGAGGGGGAAAAAGAAGAAGGGAAGAAGAAGAGAGGAGGAGAAATCAACAATAGAGGGAAAGAGAGCAAGGGAGAGAGAGAAGAGAGAGGTAAGAGAGGGGGTGTGAGGGCTGCTGGAAAAAACAGCCTCCATGGCTGGAAAAGATGAGTTTATAATGATCTAATTAGGTTAAAACAAGTTTTTTCAAAAAGAGACCGAAGATTTTTGCTAATTTCCAAAACAAGGTCTCTTATGAAAAATATGTTTTTCTAAAAATCAAAACTTACTAAACTAATTAAAATTTATCTAATACAAGCCTAAACTAATTGAACTACAATTAAAAAAATCTAAATCTAATAAAAACACTAAAACTGCAGGGACAACTTTGAAAAACCTGATTTTCTGATAAAATTCAATTCAATGCGGTTTCTCAAAACTAATGATAAAAATGGGTTTTTATAGTAATTTTAACATGGATCATGCATAAATAATGATTATTAAAATGCAAATATTATGCATGATCAAATACCCCCATGTTTATCGTTTGTTAGTCCTCGAGCAAACTGAAGCAAAAACAAAAATACTAAACTAGACACAATAAAAACCTAACTCACTTTCGTAGGAATCACGGTTGCATTTAGCATATTGAACAAGCCCTTTCAACCCCTGGGTTACCCCAGTGGACGAGTAAGGTCTCGTGAGGGTTTGCAGTGATGCTACCCACAAACATCTATGTCATGTATGCATAAAAATTTTAAAACACAAAGCATTAGGCAGTTAAAAAGTTTATTTTCACAAATATTTCATGCCATTACATTATCAGAACATGATTAGAGTATTTTACCTGCCACCACAGAATAAAATATTTCCTTTCACTATTCTAAATAACATAATCATTTATGTTTCAGTCTCAGAAATTCACACACATACATGTTATTATTTACTTATCCTCACTCATATGTGTTCTGCACAAGTTTTCTCAATATTTGCTTCTAAGCAGTAAACTTTTCTCTTTTTCGCTCTTTTCTTTTTCTTAATTTTCAATTTTTCACACATTTTTTTCTTTTCTTTTATTGAGCACTATATCAAATTTTCAGTTTTCGTGACCCGTGTAATGAGCTTTGGGTCAGTGACTCCCAAGTCAGACGACCTTAGGGCACCAGATACAAAGTATCCATCGGACTTAATTGCTCGAGTCACTAGACTTTCAATTTTTTATAGTTTACGTATAGTGTACTTCTCTGTCATGTGCAATGTCAATATCTATTAGGCTCTCTATAAAGTCCATGTAACGAGCTTTCGGGCCGATGGCTCCCAAACCAGATGGCTTTAGGGCACCAGGTGTAAACACCCCTCAGGCTCTACTTGCTCGAACAAAATAGGCCACAGATATTAACGTAGACAAAGAATTGACTTCCTTCGTTAACCTTTTCGACATGAAACTCAAACACTTCAACTTGTGTCTAAGCCCAGCTACTAGGGAGTACAAAGATATCAAACAACTAAACATATGCTTTTCTTCACTTTTTGAGCTTATAAATGCAATATTGTTCATTTGCTTAGTTTTTAAAAATAAAACTGTGCATATTCATACTTGTGATTCAAAATAGACTCTAACATGCATCTATAATCATTTCTTTGAAATCCACATAAACAACCATGGTTTTCTAAATCTGTGTCAGAATTTTTTTTTTTGGGGCCTAAAAAATTCTCTAAAAATATTAGATTATGTAAAGCATTCATATAAGATCAAACTCAGTCCTTAAAAGCCCATTTTTTATGAGTTGACATAAAAAAATGCAAGTTCAAAGATATAAAAAGTTTAGGTGTGCAAACTACACCCTCCCCCATGCTTGAATGACACTGTCCTCAGTGGCACTCCCCCATGCTTGTATGAAACTAAGGGAATGCATATGAAAACGAAAATAAATGAGAGAAAAAAAGAGTAGAAGTCACCTGAGTCACTTTGTGGAATCTGGCCTGATACGACATATGAATGAGTTTGCATAGGTTCCACCTGTCTCCCAGTTCACAACTCATAGAAATATGCAAAAGAATACAATGCACACATGATCTAGGCTTGACGCTCATGAAGAAAAACTACCTAAAAAAAAACAAAAATATTAAAGCTACTAATGGTACATCACAAATATAGGCTGCCTCCCATAAAGCGCTAAGTTTTATGTCCCCAGCCAGACGAATCTCTGGAAGAATCCTTCATCGTCCATGAGATCAATGGACATGAAGTCTCGCTCAATCAGGCTCTCTATGAAAAAGAGTGTCATTTGTGACACTACGCACTGTGTTTCCGCTCACTCGACTCCTAAAGGTAATATCATGACTCCCACTACAGGAAGAACGGAGGTTAGTCTCCTCTAGGAGATTACTCTCAAAAAGAGAGTCTAGGACCGAACGACTATTGATATATGCAACCTCAAACAAGTGGTGGTCATGATCCTGCTTGACTAGGTCAAGCATCTTTTGCATATGCACCTCTTGCTTGCTTAAAGCAATCGGCGGTCCGAAAGTCTGGGAGACTGAGGCTCGGTGAATATATGATGACTGTAGAAGTTGTGGGCCTTGCCCCTTCTCCTGGGGCCTAATAGAGGAGATCGACTCATCAGTGCATATGACATTGGGTTCATGAATCGATTCCTGAATGGGGTGACATGCCGGGATGTAACAGATTTGACCTGCGCAGGATGTGAATCTGTGGGGTGCAGGTCAAATGACATGAGATCCTTTCCCTTTGGGTTGACAACAGACTGACTAGATAGGCCCCCCTTTCTTTGCCTACTGAAGGCCTGAGCCAACTGTCCCATTTGAGTCTCTAGCTTGGCTATTGACTGTCTGTGGGAACAAAGAGTGGCCTTAATATCAGAAAAGGCCTCTAGCATCTTCTCCTGAAATGATATGTGCGATGTGGGCTCCTGAGGAGAATGCAGACTATATTGGGTGTGGACCTGTGAATCTATGGGACACGAGTAACTTTGTGAAAAGTTACTCAGTCTATGTTGTCTGAGAGGGCTGATGGGGTGGACTGATGTGGTGGTTTCGCCATCCTGGGTTATATGAGGGTGCAAATGAATCAGGATCGGGCCCAGCGAAACCTTGGGCAGCATTCACCTGCTCCTGAACGAATTCAGGATATAGCGACGCTGCCTGACAATTAGAAACACAGTGTGCAGGGCTAGCGCATAGCTCGCACACTCTTCCTACTGGACTTCGCGAAGAATTTGCTAGGAATTGATCTAATTTCCTAGTCAACAGGTCGACCTTGGTTTGCAAATCTCGCTCGGACCCTGCTTCAGAAATCGTAACTTTCCTAGGTCCACTAGGCACAGATGTGGTCCTATCGACCCGTAAAGACAAGGCATGATGCATCATGTCCTCACTCAAGGTCTCAAATAAAGACCAAGCCTCGTCCTCGCTCTTGAGCATAAAAATGCCCCCACACGATGAATCAACCATTTGACGGTTCTTCTCAGTAAGACCGTCATAGAAATATTGCACCAGTTGTCAGCGAGGCACCTGGTGATGGGGACACTTGCAGAGAAGATCCTTCATCCCCTCCCAAGTTTCGTGAAATTGTTTTCCCTCAATCTGTGAAAAACTGGTGATGGCTTTGCGAAACTGATTCGTCTTACCAATTGGGAAGTACTTTTTAAGGAATTCGTGTTGCATTCCTTCCCAAGTGGTAATCTGAACCGTCTCAAGAGCCTTTAGCCAATGCTTGGCTTTATCTTTGAGGGAGAACGGAAACAACGTTAACCTTAACGCGTCATCTCCAAAGTTATTGATTCGCACAGTCGAGCAAATTTCGAGGAATTCATCGAGATAATGGTAGGGGTCTTCGTTTTTAAGGCCATAAAATGAAGGTAGCATTTGGATAACGCTGACCTTAATCTCAAAATGGCTTGCTCCTATATCAGGTCCCGTGATGCAGGAGGCGGGAGTATACGTATTTGGCATGAAGTACTCCCTCAAAGGACGGATCAAATGATGATCATCAGCCATTGCGTACACCTTGGAGTAGACCGGTGTAGCACACGTCCTAAATTTTAGGTTTTCTACCTAACTAACGCGCTAGCGGCCAAACCACACAAACCACAAAACGACTAAACTAAAAAAAAGAACAAGAACTAAATAAACACCACGCAGTTGCACACAGCAGGGATTATGCAAAGAAAATATAAAATCTATGTATACGGTACCAATCGTACACAGTCACCTCTAAGGGAATCCTAGTAGGTGGGTTGTGCAGAAAAGTAAGCTCGTCTCTACGATATGCACACACGTGGTTCTAATCCTAAATGCAAAACAAATTATAGGCAATAAAGTGAATACTCGTATTTCGCCGTTCCCCGGCAACGGCGCCAAAATTTGGTGTGATTTTTATGAAAACCCTTTTTAAAACAATATTTTTTTTAATGAAAATCCAGTGAAAGCCAGACACCAAAAATATAAAAACCGGCTCGCACAAGTGGTGGAGTCCGGGTCGATCTCAGGGAACAGGAAATACTTGTATTCAAACACACGAGCTAAACTACTCTTTATTGCCAAAAGTAAAAGAATAAATTAAATAATTAAATAACTAAGGGAGTATGGCCCTATGCAGAGGTCTTAAACAAAATAAATGGTTTTATTACAGACCCAATTAAATGAATAAACATCAAAAATAGAACCCTAATCTAAAAAGAAAAGAGAAGGCTTCAGTGCTTCGAGTCTTTCTTGTCCCTTCTTGAGGTAATACATGTTTTCTTGAACTTTTGCTTTTCTGAGGGCTCCCTGAGGGGTCTTTCTGAGGGTCCCTTTAGAGGACCTTTTAGAGACCTCAGAGGGCTCTTTTAGGGCACGAAAAGGGATCTACCGCACGTTCCAACGCTTCCCTTGCGGATCACCTCCGACAGACTGGTTGAGAGAAGAAAGTGGTTGATCCAAGCTGCCCTCATGCTACCTCGATAAAGAAGGTAAGGTTGCCGATGAAACGGAGGGGGAAAAAGAAGGGAAGAAGAAGAGAGGAGGAGAAATCAACAATAGAGGGAGAGAGAGAAGAGAGGCAAGAGAGAGGGGGTGTGAGGGCTGCTGGAAAAAACAGCCTCCATGGCTGGAAAAGATGAGTTTATAATGATCTAATTAGGTTAAAACAAGTTTTTTCAAAAAGAGACCGAAGATTTTTGCTAATTTCCAAAACAAGGTCTCTTATGAAAAATATGTTTTTCTAAAAATCAAAACTTACTAAACTAATTAAAATTTAGCTAATACAAGCCTAAACTAATTGAACTACAATTAAAAAAATCTAAATCTAATAAACACACTAAAACTGCAGGGACAACTTTGAAAAACCTGATTTTCTGATAAAATTCAATTCAATGCGGTTTCTCAAAACTAACGATAAAAATGGGTTTTTATAGTAATTTTAACATGGATCATGCATAAATAATGATTATTAAAATGCAAATATTATGCATGACCATGTTCAAACTCATTCCCATTAGTGATCCATGTTTGACTGAAATGGTTTAGAAAGAACCTTTAAATTGGCTTTTATATTTTATATATAGAGGAATGAAAACCTACCCAATGGAATGAAATGAAATGGGGATCTTCGAAACACGAGCTTAGATTCACAAGGGCAAGTGTCAAGAATGACACTAAAGCATAACCCTTAAAAAGGGTATGAATGGAAACAAAATAAAAATAAAAAAGTATTCTTTATTGATATGAAAAACCAATTGCTTAAGAAGCATTGGAATGAAATACAAGAGGGGCTGCACCCCTTTATATACACAGCTGAAAGAGGACTCAATAGAGATGTTAGCCACAGTCCAACAACTCTATTTAGAGTTGTTGGAATGTGTCTGTGCAACAGCTCTATTAAGAGTTGTTGGACTGTGTCAGTCCAACAACTCTATTGCTAGTCAAGTCTGGACATGACTTGACTAGCAACCGTCATTCTAGTTCAAACTGAACTAGATGACATAAAGACAAAAAATAAAAATAAAGGAAAAAAATTACAGAAAAGAAAGAAATGAAAATTGTATTTATATATATATAATAATATAATATTATTATATATATGCACAGTTTTACATTTTAACACTCTCCCTCAAACTTACGGTACAATGAGCGAAAGTTTGTCTAAGAGAAAGTGAAATCGGGGAGCAGCGAGAGGCTTTGTAAAGAAATCTGCTAACTGATATTCTGAAGTGACATATGGCAGATCAATTATCCCGTGTAGATATTCCTCTCTGACGTAGTGACAATCCATTTCGATGTGTTTGGTGCGTTCGTGGAATGTTCTGCTACTGGCAATGTAGATCGCACTTTTGTTGTCACAACACATTTGTGAAGCCTTTGTTGCTTCAGCTCCCATGTCAGCAAGCAGTCGTCGGAGCCAAACTACTTTCATGGTCATGGTTGCCACGGCTCTGTATTCAGCTTCGGTGGATGAGAGAGATACCTTCTGCTGCTTTTTACACCTCCACGAGATCAATGATTCTCTTAAAAAGACACAAAAGCCAGTGGTTGAGTGTCTGTTATTGGGATCACCTCCCCAATCAGCATTGGTATATGCAATTAAATTAAGAGAAGAGGAGGAAGATAAGAAAAGTCCTCCTGAAAGAGAGGACTTGATGTATCTGATAATACGCATGACTGCTCCCATATGAACAGAAGTAGGAGCATGTTGAAATTGACTTGCTGTGTGAACAGCATGTGCTATATCTGGTCTGGTAATGGATAGATAGGAAAGTGCCACGACAAGTTGTTTGTAAGGAGTAGGGTCTGCAAGAAAATTCTCCATCATCAATCTTCATTTTAACATTAACAACTTCTAGAGTGTCAACTTTCTTATCACAGTAATACCAGACCTGAAAACAATATCAAAAGTAAATTTAGTCTGAGATAATAAATATCCTCTAGGAGAATAAGCAACTTCAATGCCTAAAAAATATCTCAACAAGCCCAAATCAGTCATTTCAAAATGAGATTTAAGAAGTGTTTTGATTGTTTCAACTCCCTGTTTATCGCCTCCGGTGATGATCATATCATCCACATAGAGAAGAAGCACAATGATTCCTGCATCAAAATTCTTAATAAACAAAGCAGTGTCAGTTAAACAGAATTGAAAACCATTATCAATCATAACACGACACCTATCATATCAAGCTTTTGGTGCTTGTTTAAGTCCATAAAGAGCTTTTTCTAAGCGAAGGACTTTACTCTTAGGAATACTTAAATCAGGAGGGGGTTCCATGTATACTTCTTCAACTAGCTTTCCATTTAAAAAAACATTTTTGACATCCATTTGAAAAATAGACCATTTTTTTATAGAAGCTAAGGCAATTAAGGTTCAGACAGTTGTCATACGAGCCACCGGAGCAAAAGTTTCTTCATAATCAATCCCATATTCTTGGGCATAACCTTTGGCTACTAAACGGGTTTTATATCTTTCAAGAGTACCATCACTCTTGGTTTTAATTTTATAAACCCATCGACATCCTATAGTTTTCTTCCCTGGAGGAAGATCTTGAATATTCCATGTAGAAGCATTTTCAAGTGCATCTAATTCAGCTTTCATGACTTCTATCCATTTGATATCATTTTTTGCTTGAAAATATGTGGATGGTTCTTTATATGAGTGAATTAATGCAATAACTGCACTATATGTGGGTGAGAAAGACTTGTATGATACAAACTTTCCTGGAGGCCTCGAGACTCGGGATGATTGTCTAGTTAGAATGTTAGAATATTTTTCAATTGCACATGGAGGATTAGACTCTTGTCGCCTGAAATATTGAATACTAGTATCTCTATGAACTTCTTCATTTTCAACATTAAGATCAATAATTCTTTGATCATCATCAAAGTTACAGTCAAGGTCATATTCATCAGATGTTGATGTTAGATCTAGCAAAAAGGAGTACTCAGTGACGTCTTTTAATTTTCTAAAATCAAAAAGTTCTCCTTTTCAAGAAAGGAAACATTTCTAGACACATATAGTTTATTATTTTTGAAGTCAAAACATCTATAACCTTTCTGGTTTTCAACATATCCTAAAAAGGCATAGGGAATCGCACGAGGGGAAAATTTATCATTTTTGTCAGTAAATATGAAACATTTACACCCAAATATTCTTAGTCTAGAGTAGACTGGAGAAATGTTCATAAGTTTTTCAATGGGAGTGATATTTTGTAACGAAGAAAATGGCATCCTATTAATGAGATAGGTGGCAGTTAAGGCAGCTTCTGCCCAAAAGTCTTTCGGGACTTGATTTGCTATTAATAAAGTCCTAGTGGTTTCTATAATATGACGATGTTTTCGTTCTGCCAGTCCATTTTGTTGAGGTGTATAAGGACAAGATCTTTGATGTGTGATGCCATGCAATTTAAGATAATTTTGAAAATCTGTGGATAAAAACTCTCCCCCTGAATCTGTGCGAAAAATAGTAATATCATTTTGAAACTTGTTTTTAACCATATTATGAAAAGTTTGAAAGTATGAAAATACTTCAGACTTATGTTTGAAAAAGTACATCCACGTATATCGGGAGAAATCATCGACAAAAATAACATAGTAAACAAATACTCCTTTAGAAATTACTGGTGCAGGACCCCAAACATCCGAGTGTATTAATTCAAGTGGTCTTGAAGATAAAAAAGGTTCTGTTCTGAAATGGTAATCTTTTCATTTTGCCGAGAATACAATCTTTACAATCAAATGATTCAGAGTTACAAAATTTCCCTAGATTTGGAAAATGTTGGATTTTGGCTATATGTGGGTGACCAAGTCTCTTATGCCACAGTTCCAACTCTATTTTTTGAATATTATAACAAAAAGCTTTCTTCGGCATTTCCAAAAAATCCATGTAATAGAATCATCCTTCTCTATGGCCTTCCCCAATCAGCTTGCCTTACTGACGATCCTGTACCCAACAACCATGAGAAGAAAAAGAAATATTACACCCATAATCAGAAATTTGAGATACAGATAAAAGATTTAAATTTAATTTAGGAACATGTCTAATTTTTGGAATAGAAAATTTCTTTGTTTTATAATTTTTTTTTTCAAAATTTCATATTCCTTCTATTTCAAGAGAAGTCCCATCAGCAGTAAAGACCTTTGACACACTTATTTTATTTTTAACACATTTGGATAGACTTTGATTATTTGGGGTCATATGAAAAGATGCACTAGAGTCAAGGAGCCAAGAAAATTTTTACCTAGATCAGAAAAAGATGAGGCTGTTGCGCCGGTTGAAGCTTCAGATGAGGAAGAGGCACCTTTGATGAGAGGCTGAAGAATGTCCATTAGTTGGGCCAGGGAAACTGGTGCATCCTGATCTTTAGGCTCTGATCCAGCAATTGCATCTCTTTTTTCTCTCAGCTCCTTAAGTTTTGGACATTGTGGCCTGTAGTGTCCCGGTTCATGACAGTGATGATAAATAACTTTCTTCTTATCATATTCACTATTTTGTCGGTTAAAGTGAGGATGCCTATATGATCGAGCATGATTCACTGGTCTAGACACGGCTAAAACAGAATCATCTTCAATTTTTAAAGAACCTTTCAGAGACAATTTTCTTCCATTGTTAACTCTTCAATAGTTTAAACAATAGAAGGAATTTTTCCCTGGTGAAGTAGGGCCGATTTAGTGGTTTCAAATTTCGGCCTTAATCCCGTGATAAACTGGTAAAAATGTTCAGCATCGAGTTGTTTCTGACGAAGCTCGATATCTTCGGCATAATGCTACTTTGGTTGTAAAAGGGAAAGTTCTTCCCAAAGTTCGGACAACCCATTGTAATATTCACGAATAGATTTGTCTCCTTGTGTCTGTGAAATTGTCTATGAAGAGACAATACGCATACAAGCATAAATACTTTATAAAAGAAGTGCACAAAGACACTCTCACAACACTTGAACAAAATACGCAAAAAGCGTAAAAGTAACAAACATGCAATAATGCATGTATTTCATAAAAAGGAGCAAATGCTTGAGACTCTCAAGCTTAGAGAATTACAAGGGGGAACACCCCTATTTATACAAAGCAAAAGGGTGCAAAGGGGGGGCTCCCAAAGGAGTCGTTGGGGAGTCCCCAACGGTCACATTTGTGACTGTTGGGGCCCCCCCAACGACTCTATTGGGGGTCCCCCAATGCACCTTTATGAAATACAAAAAATAAAAAAATAAAAAATAAAGAAATACAAAATACAAAAATAAATTACAACATATTCCCAAATGGAATATGCGTAAGATTACAAGAATACCCTTTTCAGGTAAGAAAGTAAAATATGTATAAATATATATATTTATATATATAGAGATACATATACATATAATATATTATATGTATATGTATCTCTAAGTATATAAGTATATATATTTATACTTACAATAAGGTTTTGGAGATACATTTTAACACCCCCCCTCAAACTTACGGTGCGATAACCGCAAGTTTGTCAAGAAGGAAATGAAATCTGGGCGAACATAGTGCTTTTGTGAAGAAGTCTGCAAGTTGATACTCAGACGTCACGTATGGTAGATCAATGACCTTCTTCAAATATTCTTCTCTGACATAATGGCAGTTCATTTCTATATGCTTTGTTCGCTCGTGAAATGTGTGATTCTTGGCAATATAAATTGCACTTTTATTGTCACAGCATAGCTTTGTTGGTTCTCTAATAAACACTCCCATATCTTCCAAAAGGCGTCGAATCCATACAATTTCCATGGTGGTAGATGCCATGGCTTTATATTCGGCTTCAGTGGATGACAGAGAGACCTTCTGTTGTTTTTTGCATCGCCATGAGATCAAAGACTCACCTAAGAAAACACAAAAGCCAGTGGTGGAGTGACGGTTACTAGGGTCACCTCCCAAATCTGAGTCAGTATAAGCAAGTAATTTTAATTCAGAAGAAGATAGAAATACTCCCTTATTCGTTGTTCCCTTCAAATATTTGATAATGTGAAGCACAACACTCATATGAACGGTTGTAGGAGCATGCTGAAACTGACTGACGATGTGTATAGCATGTAACAAATCAGGTCGAGTAATGCTAAGATACATTAAAGAACCTACCAACTGCCTGTAAGGAGTAGGATCGGTTAGAGGAACACTGTCGTCAATCTTCATTTTTGCTCCCACAACTTCAGGAGTTTTGCATACTTTGTCATCAAAAATTCCTGATCTGTCAATAATCTCACAAGCAAGTTTAGACTGAGATAGAAAATAACCACGTTGCGAATAGGCAACCTCAATTCCAAGAAAATATGTCAGAAAAACCAAGTCTGACATCTCAAATTTTGAAGTCAAGACGAACTTAATACCCTTGACTTCTTGAACATAATCACCTGTAATTAACATGTCATCAACATAGAGTAATAATATCACAATCCCTGCATTAGATTTTCTAGTAAATAGAGCAGTGTCAGTATAACACGAGGAGAAACCATTTTCCAGCATTACATTGGTAAATCTGTCATACCAGGCTTTAGGGGCCTGTTTCAAACCATAGAGGGTCTTTCAAAGACGAAGAACTTTATCTTTAGGAATCTTCATGCCTGGTGGAGCATCCATATACACTTCTTTGTTAAGATCACCATTTAAAAAAGCATTTTTCACATCCATTTGAAAAATGTTTCAATTTTTAATAGATGCAATAGTAATAAGACATCTAACTGTAACCATTCGGGCTTCAGGAGCAAAAGTTTCTTCATAATCAATTTCATACTCTTGCCCATACCCTTTTGCAACTAAGCGAGCTTTATACCTTTCCAGAGATCCGTCGCTCTTAGTTTTAACCTTAAAAATCCATTGACAACCTATAGTTTTCTTTCCTATGGGTAGAGTTTGGAAATCCCAAGTTTCAGCCTTTTTAAGAGCATTAAGTTCATTTTGCATAGCTTCTTGCCATTCTATACATTTTTTAGCTTCTTCAAAATTCCTTGGCTCAAAATAAGAGTGAATGGCACTAAGACAAGCCCTATACCGGGGTGAGAAAGAATCAAAAGAAACAAAACGAGTTGGAGGTCTCCTATTCCTTTCAGATCTTCGGTGATCGAGGGTAGGAACAAGCTCACTATATTGGTCCATAGCACTTCTAAAGGTGTCTTGATTTCTACGAGAGTAGGTTATTGGATCACTTGAAATTCTACTTTCTTGTTCATTGAGTGAGTTATGTTTACCAACATCACCATCATTTTCCTCATCATGATTTGATGATACATCATCATCACTAGATATATCATCATTACTAGACAATAAGTCAAATAGGAAGGAATAATCAAAGTTTTCTTGTTGAGAAACATTTTTTTCAAAGCCACTTTCATTTTCTAAAAAAGTTACATTTCTAGAGACATATAACTTATCATCTCGAAAATCATAACAATGAAACCCTTTTTGAGTTTCGGAATATCCAAGAAAGGCGCAAGGGATAGCCTTGGGAGAGAGTTTGTCATTCTTATCCATAAGTATAAAACACTTACACCCAAAAACTCGTAACCTACTATAATCAGGTTCAAGCTTATATAAAAGCTCAAAAGGGGATATTTTTCCTAATATTCTAGATGGTAAGCGATTTATCAAATAAACAGAAGCAAGAGTTGCTTCTGCCCAAAAGTTTTTAGGAATGTTTTGGGAAATAAGAAGGGTCCTAGTGGTCTCAATGATGTGCCTATGTTTTCTTTCGGCCAACCCATTCTGTTGAGGAGTTTTAGGACAAGACCTTTGGTGGACAATTCCATGATCCTCAAGATATACTTTAAATTGATTGGAGAGATATTCCCCTCCAGAATCACTTTTAAATATCTTTATATTACTGTTGAATTGATTCTTGATCATTGAATAAAAGGTTTTAAAACAAGAAAAAACTGTTAAAATGTAAACTGTAATATATATATATATATATATATTATTTAATATTATTATATTTTCTTTTATTATTTTCTTTTTCTATTTTTCTTTATTTTCTTTTTTAGCATCTAGTTCAATAGAAACTAGATATTTGATCCAGTCAAGTTCCTGTTGGAACTTGACTGTGCAAATAGTTGTTGGACTGTAGTCCAACAACTATAATAAATGTTGTTGTCTGTTGGACTATAATGTTGTTGGATTGTAGTCCAACAGCTATATTAAGAGACGTTGGAATCCAACGTCTCTTTTGGAGAGCTCAAATTGAGCTCTCCTCTCTCTTCCACTTTTTTGTATATATAGGGGTGAACCCCTTCAATGTAAACGACCATGCTTCTTAAGCATTTTGTTCATGAATAAAGTATTATTTATTTTTCAAGTGTTCTTCCTTTTATACCCTTTCAAGGGTCATGCTTGTAGTGTCTCCAATAGACACTTGTTTGTGAGTTATTTGTGCATTTGTTGAAGACCACCATTTCATTACATGGTATCAGAGCTACGAAATCCTTAGAGCTTGAAGTGCTTCCGCCTCGATTTCCGTGCCACATTTACAAAAGGTCTTTCATCACCTTGTTCTTGGCTCAAGAAGATTTGTTTGAAGAAAGGCGAACTTGAGCTACAAAAATTTTGGTTTTGTATCTTCTCTTATTCCTTTGTCTACTCTTTCTCTTTTTTTTTTATTTTTCTCTCTCTCTCCTCCTATTTATTCCTCTCTTACCCATGTAAAAGATGGATGACAATGATAAAATCACCATCATTCCTATGAAGCTAAATGATACTAACTATGTAATGTGGGCTTCGATTATGAAGCACCACATTTGGGGAAAAGGTTTATGGGGTATAGTGGATGGTTCCGATTTGGAACCTAAACTATCTCTTACCAAGAAAGAGGGTGATAAAGAGGTTCCTCTAACGGAAGAAGAGAAGAGTAAGGCGTTAGCCACTTATGAAAAGAAATGGAAAGAATGGAGGATAGGGCATGCAAAAATTATGTCATGGCTCATCAATAGCATAGACATTAAAAAATGCTCTAGTCTAGCTAAGTTTGAGCATGCCGATAAGGCTTGGGAATACCTCAAAAACATGTATTCCCTTAAAGATATTGCACATGTATGCAATTTACAAGATAAAGTTCGGACAATGACTCAAAAAGATAAAACTATTCGAGAATATTATAATGAGTTGTCCGAACTTTGGGAAGAGTTGGCTCTTCTTGAGCCCAAATGGCATTGTGCCGAAGACATCGAGCTTCGCCAAAAGCAACTCGATATGGAACATTTCTATCAATTTGTGAATGGTCTAAGGCCGGAGTTTAAATCCACCAAATCGGCCCTTTTACATCTTGGAAAAATTCCTTCTATTGTTGATACTATAGAAGAGCTCACTATGGAGGAAAATAGACTTAGAAAAAGTACTCCAAAAGTTGATGATGACTCCGTTTTAGCTGTATCTAGACCGGGGAATCATACTCGTACTTACAAGCCGCCTCATTTTGGAAGGCAAAACGGCGACTTTGATAAAAGAAAAGTTATTTGTCATCATTGTCATGAACCGGGGCACTATAGGCCTCAATGTCCAAAGTTAAAAAGAAGAGAAGAAAAAAGAGTTGCATCTGTTGAATCTGAGTCAAAAGATCAAGATGCACCTGTGTCTATGGCTCAACTGATGGAAATCCTTCAACCTCTTCTCAAAGGGGTATCCTCCTCAACCGAAGCCTCAACTGGAGCGGCAGTTGCATCTTTCTCCGGTCCAGGTAACTTTCCTTGGCTTTTAGATTCTGGTGTTTCTTTTCATATGACCCCAAATGTTAATAGTCTATCCGAATGTCTTAAAAATAACTCAAGTGTGTCAAAGGTTTTTACAGCCGATGGCACATCTCTTGAAGTAAAAGGAATAGGATGTTTTGAAAATCTTCAAAAATCCAAAAGATTTTTTATCCCAGAAGTTAGATATATCCCTAAACTTAATTTGAATCTCTTATCTGTCTCGCAAATATCTGATTATGGATGTAATATCTCCTTCTCTTCTCATGGTTAGGTACAGGATCGCCAGTCAGGGAAGCTGATTGGGGAAGGCTATAGAGAAGGAGGACTTTATTACATGGACTTTTTGGAATTACCGAAGAATGCATTTTGTTATAATATTCAGAAATTAGAATTGGATTTATGGCACAAAAGACTTGGAAAAATTTTGTAATTCTGAAAAATTTTCTTGTAAAGACTGCATTCTTGGCAAAATGAAAAGGTTACCATTTCTCAGTAGAACTTTTGTTTCCTCACGACCACTTGAGTTAATACATTCGGATGTTTGGGACCCCGCACCAGTTATTTCCAAAGGTGGTTATACATATTATGTCATTTTTGTTGATGACTTTTCTAGACATACTTGGATTTATTTTCTTAAACATAAATCTGATGTCTTTGCTAACTTCCAAATATTTCATAAAATGGTTAAAAATAAGTTTCAAAATAATATTTCTGTTTTTTGCACTGATTCAGAGGGAGAATTTATGTCCAACGAATTCAAAGACTATCTCAATTTACATGGTATTACACATCAAAGATCATGTCCACACACTCCACAACAGAATGGCCTAGCCGAACGCAAACATCGGCACATTATGGAAACTACTAGGACATTGCTAATTGCAAATCAAGTTCCAAAAAGTTTTTGGGCTGAAGCGGTCCTAACTGCTACCTACCTCATTAATAGGATGCCATCTTCCTCATTAAAGAATACAACTCCAATAGAAAAGCTTGTTAATTTAACTCCAGATTATTCTAGATTAAGAGTCTTTGGATGCAAATGTTTTGTTTTCACCAACAGAAATGACAAACTCTGTCCTCGTGCAATCTCATGTGCCTTTTTAAGATATGCTGATAATCAAAAAGGCTACAGGTGTTTCGATTTTTAAAATGACAAATTATATGTGTCAAGAAATGTATCTTTTTTGGAAAAAGAAAGCTTCTTTGAATTTGAAAAATCCAAGGATGTCACTGAATACTCGTTTTTAATGATCCAACTTCAAAATCCAATGAATGTGATGTTGGATGTGACCTTGACAATGATCAAAGTCCTATTGTTGTTGAAAATGATGATAATGAAGAGCAAATCCATAGGGATGTTAGTCTACAATATTCAAGACATAGAGAGCAAAATCTTCCATGTGCATTACAAAAATACTCTGAAGTCTCACCTAGAAGAACGTCTAGAATCTCTAAACCTCCAAAAAAATTTGTGTCTTATGAATCTTTTTCACCCACGTATAGGGCCGCCATTACATTAATACAATCATATGTTGAACCATCATCCTATTCTCAAGCAAAAAACCATATAGAATGGATAGAAGCCATGAAAATAGAATTGGATGCACTAGAAAATGCCAATACTTGGACGATACAAGATATCCCTCCGGGTAAGAAACCTATAGGTTGTAGGTGGGTATACAAAGTCAAAACCCAAAGTGATGGGACCTTGGAAAGATATAAAGCCCGTTTAGTAGCAAAAGGATATGCCCAAGAGTATGGCATCGATTATGAAGAAACATTTGCTCCTGTGGCCCGTATGACCACTGTTAGAACTTTAATAGCCTTGGCCTCCATTAGAACATGGCTTATCTTTCAATTAGATGTCAAAAATGCTTTCCTGAATGGGAATCTCGTTGAAGTATACATGGAAGCCTCACCTGGTATTAGTATCCCTAAGGGTAAAGCTCTTCGTCTAGAAAAAGCTCTTTATGGTTTTAAACAGGCTCAAAAAGCCTGGTATGACTGATTTAGTCATGTTATGCTTGATATTGGTTTTCAACCTTGTTTAACTGACACTGCTTTGTTTGTTAAGAAATCTGATGCAGGCATCATTATTCTTCTTCTCAATGTGGACGATATGATCATCACCGGAGGCGACAAACAGGGAGTTGCAAATATCAAATCTCTTCTTAAAACTCACTTTGAAATGACTGACTTAGGTTTATTAAGATATTTTTTAGGCATTGAAGTTGCTTATTCCCCTCGAGGGTATTTGATATCTCAATCTAAATTTGCTCTAGATATCGTTTCCAGGTCTGGAATTACAGATGATAAGAAAGTAAACACTCCAAAAGTTGTCAATGTTAAAATGAAAATTGATGATGGAGAACTTCTTTATGATCCTACTCCTTATAAACAGCTTGTTGGAGCTCTTTCTTATCTTTCCATTACTAGGCCAGATATAACTCATGCGGTTCATACAGTCAGTCAGTTTCAGCATGCTCCCACCTCCGTGCACATGGGAGCGATTTTGCGTATTATTAGATACTTAAAATCCTCTCTTTCACGAGGACTCTTCTTGTCTGCTTCATCTTCATTAAATTTAATTGCATATACTGATGGTGATTGGGGAGGTGATCCCAATAATAGACACTCAACTACTGGTTTTTGTGTGTTCCTAGGTGAAACCTTAATTTCGTGGAGGTGCAAGAAGCAGCAGAAAGTCTCTCTTTCCTCCACCGAAGCTGAATACAGAGCCATGGCAACCACCACTATGGAGGTTGTTTGGTTCAGACGATTGCTAGCAGATATGGGAGCTAAAGCAACGCAAGCTTCAAAGATGTGCTGTGACAACAAAAGTGCGATCTACATTGCAAGCAACCGGACATTCCATGAGCGCACTAAACACATTGAGATGGACTGTCACTATGTCAGAGAGGAATACTTACATGAAACCATTGATCTGCCATATGTTACATCAGAATATCAATTAGCAGACTTCTTCACCAAGCCTCTCGCTGCTCCCAGATTTCACTTCCTCTTAGACAAACTTTCGCTCATTGTACCGTAAGTTTGAGGGGGGGTGTTAAAATGTAAACTGTAATATATATATATATATATATATATATATATATATATATATATATATATATATATATATATATATATTATTTAATATTATTATATTTTCTTTTTCTATTTTTCTTTATTTTCTTTTTTAGCATCTAGTTCAATAGAAACTAGATATTTGATCCAGTCAAGTTCCTGTTGGAACTTGACTGTGCAAATAGCTGTTGGACTATGTCACATGGGTGCGGGTGCGGGTGCGGGTGAGGGGATTCGGCACTTCCAAAAAACCCGGGTGCGGGGGTGCGGCAGGGGCAAAAATATAATATATATATGCGACGCGGGTTTTTTCAAATTTCATTTTATATACAGCTGCACGCACCCATTTCGTCAGGAGAACAGGAGAACAGTGGAAATCCTTTACTAAAAAAAACATCATTATCATTTATTATGGAGAGAGAAAATCCTTTACGAAAAAGGATTGAAAAGGCAGCTGCTGTCATTTATTGTGGAGAGAGAAAATCTTTTACGAAATTGAAAAGGTAGCTGCTGTCAGCAGAAAAAAAAATTTAAAAAAATTTCGCAGCCCATTTTGTAGGGCAAATTTTTTTTTTTTTAAAAAAATCCTAACAAAAATGGACCGAAATGATCCTGGGTGCGGTCAACGCACCCAGGATTGAGTTGACCGCATCCGCGTCGAGTCGCGTCGACGCGGGTGCGGCACCCTGCTAGCCGAATCCCTGTGACATAGTTGTTGGACTGTAGTCCAACAACTATAATAAATGTTGTTGGACAGCTATAATAATAAATGTTGTTGGACTGTAGTCCAACAGCTATATTAAGAGACATTGGAATCCAACGTCTCTTTTGGAGAGCTCAAAATGAGCTCTCCTCTCTCTTCCACTTTTTTGTATATATAGGGGTGAACCCCTTCAATGTAAACGACCATGCCTCTTAAGCATTTTGTTCATGAATAAAGTATTATTTATTTTTCCTTTTATACCCTTTCAAGGGTCATGCTTGTAGTGTCTCCAATAGACACTTGTTTGTGAGTTATTTGTGCATTTGTTGAAGACCACCATTTCATTACAAAAACTTCATGTTTGAACTTAAGAAAATAGATTCACGAATATCTGGAAAAATCATCCACAAAAATGACATAATAAGAAAAGTCTCCTTTTGAAGCAACAGGTGTGGGTCCCCAAACATCCGAATGAACAATTTCGAAAGTTTTAGAAGAGAACATAGTTCTTTGCTCAAAAGGTAAACTTTGCATTTTTCCGAGAATACAATCATTACAAGAAAAAGAACTTTTACATAGGTCTTTTGCAAAATGTAAATAAGACAACTTGGTGATATTAGGATGACCAAGTCTCTTGTGCCATACATTTATATCTTTGTTTTGGGCCACATTACAAAAAGATTTTGGAACTTGAAGAGATTCCATATAGTATAAGTCTCCTTTTCTAAAGCCTTCCCCAATCAATTTCCCGAACCGGCGATCATGTATTAAACATTTATCACAAGAGAATTTAATATCGCAACCATGGTCCGAGAGTTGAGAAACAGAGAGAAGGTTTAAGTTTAGTTTAGGTATAAATCTAATTTTTGGAATAAAAAAATCTTGAGTTTCAAAATTACCTATTCCTTTAATTTCAAGAGAGGTTCCATCCGCAGTGGAAACAAAAGAGGGAGAAACATTTTTGAGTAATCGAAAAGTGAAAACATGTTTGGGGACATATGAAAAGATGCACCAGAGTCCAAAAGCCAAGAGACTTTACCTGGAAAAGATGAAGTAGACACGGCGGCACCGAAGGTAGCTCCCTTAAGGAGAGGTTGAAGGGCTTCCACTATTTGATTTAAAGAGAGTGACCCACTTGATGATGCCATCTCCTTTTGTGGTACACCGGTGGCAGCCATTGCGAGAAGCTTTTTCCATTTGGGACATATGGGTTTGATATGTCCGGGTTCTTTACAAAAATGACAAATAATTTTGCTATAGTCCCTTTTCCTTCTTTGCCCACCATTTTCACCTTGATTTTGTGGTTTAAAATGAGGGGGACGATAGGTTTTAACATTGTTCCCGGGTCTTGATACGGCATTGACCTCATTGCTTTCTTTATGATTACAAGGAACCACAAGAACACTTGATCCTTGTTTACATAAACTCATACGAGTCTCCTCACCACTTAATTTGGTGAGTACATCTTCAAGAGAGGGAGGAGTAAATGAGGATAGAAGAGAAGACCTTATTTGCTCAAATTCGGGCCTTAGCCCATTCAAAAAATTGAAGAATCGATCTTCTTCAAGTTGCTTGTAACGGAGTTCAATTGCCTCTCCACTCCATTTTGGTTCAAGCATGGCAAGCTCATCCCAAATGGAGGAAAGATCGGCAAAATATTCCCTAATAGTCATTTCACCTTGAGTAAGAGAGAGAGCCTTCTTTTGAAGATAATACTTATGAGATAGATCCCTCGATGTATACATTTTCTCAAGATAATGCCAAGCTTCTGATGCCTTTTTTAACTTAATAATGTTGGCATTAATCTTAGTTTCAACGGATGAAAAGAACCAAGAAAGAATCTTGAAATTCTTCATTTCTCATTCATCGTGCTTCTTAGAATACTCTTCAAGAGCTTTAACCCTTTCTTCTCCTTCAAGAATCTTGATTTCACTTCCGTTTACCACAGTTATTTTGGGTTCCGGTTCCGGAATTGTGCCTTGCACATAACCCCATAGTCCCTTTCCTTTTATGTGAGCCTCCACGTTTCCGGCCCAAATATGATAGTTGGACCCATTTAATTTGAAGCCAAGAGTAAAATGAGACTCTTTTTCGCCCATTATGAAGTAAAGAGAAAGGGAGAAATGGCGTACCAACACAATATTTCAAATGCTAGCTTGCGCAAGATTCTTCTAAAATATTTGAGAAGCAAGATCCACCACTCCAACCTCCAAAGATCTGAAGGCGCGCTTTTAGAGGCACTTAAAAAGAAGAGAATCCCACAATCCTCTATCACCAACCTTGCTCTGATACCATGTGAAATTGTCTATGAAGAGACAATACGCATACAAGCATAAATACTTTATAAAAGAAGTGCACGAAGACACTCTCACAACACTTGAACAAAATACGCAAAAAGCGTAAAAGTAACAAACATGCAATAATGCATGTATTTCATAAAAAGGAGCAAATGCTTGAGACTCTCAAGCTTAGAGAATTACAAGGGAGAACACCCCTATTTATACAAAGCAAAAGGGTGCAAAGGGAGGGCTCCCAAAGGAGTCATTGGGGAGCCCCCAACGGTCACATTTGTGACCGTTGGGGGCCCCCCAACGACTCTATTGGGGGTCCCCCAATGCACCTTCATGAAATACAAAAAATGAAAAAATAAAAAATAAAGAAATACAAAATACAAAAATAAATTACAACATATTCCCAAATGGAATATGTGCAAGATTACAAGAATACCCTTTTCGGGTAAGAAAGTAAAATATGTATAAATATATATATTTATATATGTAGAGATACATATACATATAATATATTATATGTATATGTATCTCTAAGTATATAAGTATATATATTTATACTTGCAACAAGGTTTTGGAGATACATTTTAACAGTGTCATCATTCGAACTTTTTCTTGGAGGTTGCACACGTGTGCAATATCTTTAAGGGAATACATATTCTTAAGGTATTCTCATGCCTTATCGGCATGATCAAATTTGGCAAGACTTGAGCATTTTTTAATGTCAACGCCTATGTCACATGGGTGCGGGTGCGGGTGCGGGTGCGGGTGCGGGTGAGAGTGAGGGGATTCGGCACTTCCAAAAAACCCGGGTGCGGGGGTGCGGAAGGGGCAAAAATGTAAAAAAAAAAAAAATATATATATATATATATATATATATATATATATATATATAAAAAGGGGTCGTTGTTTCCCCCCCCCCCAGGTTTTTCTGCTGACAGCAGCTGTCTATTAGCAGTTGACAGCAGCTGACAGTCAGCTGCTGACAGACAGCTGACAGACAGCTGCTGTCAGCAAACTTTTTTTAAAAAAAAAAAATCGTTGTTTCCCTCTGCTGACAGCTGAATTTTTTTTAAAACAAACTGACAGCAGCTGTCAGCCCTGACAGACAGCAGTTGTGAGCCCTGGCAGACAGCTGTTGTCAGCAGAATTTAAAAAAAAAAAAAAATCGCAGCCCATTTCATAGGGCAAATTTTAAAAAAATAAAAATAAAAAAAGGACCTAAATGATCCTGGGTGCGGTCAACGCACCTAGGATCGGGTTGACCGCACCCGATGCCGCACCCGTACCCGAGTCGAGTCGCGTCAACGCGGGTGCGGCACCCTGCTAGCCGAATCCCTGTGACATAGGTCAACGCTATTGATAAGCCATGATATTATCTTCGCATGAGATATTCTCCATTCTTTCCATTTCTTCTCGTATGAGGCAATAGCCTTGATTTTCTCTTCTTTCGATAGAGGGACCTCTTTATCTCTCTCCTTTTTAGTAAGAGATAGCTTAGGTTCCGAATCGGAACCATCCACAATCCCCTATAATAGGCTTTTTCCCCATATATGGTGCTTCATGATTGAAGCCCATGTTACATAGTTCGTATCGCTTAGTTTCATAGGCATGATGGTGACTTTATCATTGTCATCCATCGATTACAAGGAGAGAAAGAATAGGGATAGAAGAGAAACAAGAAGAAAAATAAAAAAGAAAGAAGAAAAAAAACAATACAACAAGATGTGAAATCTTCCCCAATGAAGTGATAAAACACTTCTCTTCAAGTGGCGAACACTTTTGCAAACGGGCACGAAAACTAAGACAACTTTTCCTCAAGATTTAGTATTTCCGCGGCTTTGATACCATGAAATGAAATGGGGATCTTCGAAACACGAGCTTAGATTCACAAGGGCAAGTGTCAAGAATGACACTAAAGCATAACCCTTAAAAAGGGTATAACTGGAAACAAAATAAAAATAAAAATGTATTCTTTATTGATATGAAAAACTAATTGCTTAAGATGCATTGGAATGAAATACAAGAGGGGCTGCACCCCTTTATTTACACAGCTGAAAGAGGACTCAATAGAGCTGTTGGACACAGTCCAACAGCTCTATTAAGAGTTGTTGGACTGTGTCAGTCCAACAGCTCTATTGCTAGTCAAGTCTGGACAGGACTTGACTCGCAACCGTCATTCTAGTTCAAACTGAACTAGATGACATAAAGATAAAAAATAAAAATAAAGGAAAAAAATTACAGAAAAGAAAGCAATGAAAATTGTATTTATATATATATATATATATATATATATTAATATAATATTATTATATATATATATGTACAGTTTTACATTTTAACATGGAAAACCCTCTCAAACCTACCCAATGGATGTTTATTGGATTTTTGTTGCTTTTTTCAAAATTCCGACCATACATATGTGACTATATGCTTGTTTTTATAGGAATGAGTTCTTGGAGCATTTGATTCTGATGCATGGATAAGTTTTTATAAGTTTCAAAAATCAACGGCGTACAATTTTCATAAATTTCTGAGGCTCCAAATACCATTTTTTATATCCAAAATTCATGATCCAAGTGTTGATTTCTAGTAAATCAATCACGTTGAACACATTTGTATGGTCAAAATTTTGAAGAAAAAAAACACCAAATGTTTTTCATTGGGTAGGTTTGAGACCGTTTTCATTGGGGAGGTTTTCATTCCTCTATATATACATATATACAGTGTTAGCAAAAACGCGCCTTGAGGCGCAAATGGCGCGGCTCTACAAGAAGAAGAAGAAGAAGATATGTTATATTGAATTAATTTTTAATTAGTTTCTTTACTTTTTATATGTTAATCTCATATATTTTAACTTTTATAGGTTAATCTCATATTTTTTAGTACTTATTTGAGATTTTCTATTGCTTATTGGTTGTTGCTTTATAGGACATTATATTTTTCAATTATATAATTAGTTTTCCAGTTATGTAATCAGTTTCTTAGTTACTTTTATATGTTAATCTCATATTTTTTAGTACTTATTTGAGATTTTCTATTTTTTATTGGTTGTTACTTCATCAATAAAGCATTTCTTTATTTATTTGTATTTTTAGATATTTTTTATAAATTTTTTAAAGTTTTCAAAAACAATTTGGAGGCTTACACTTTACGCCTCGCCTCGGTTTTTGGTAGAGCACCTCGCTACGCCTCAACGCTTTTCACAACACTGCATATATATAAAAGAAAACTTTCATATAGGTCTTCACACACACACACACACACACACACACATATATATAGGAAAAGTAGTAGCTACCTACCACCTTTTTAGCCTTGCTCGAGCAAACAGGTATTTTCGGGTTGTTTTTGCAAATCTGACCATGCAGATGTGTTTGGCATGATAGATTTTATAGGAAACAACACTTGATAATTTTTTTGGATATAAAATATGACTTTTTGAGCCTTGAATAATTGTCAAAATCTTACACCGCTTTTAAACCTTACAAAAACCTACATACATGTTGAAAGTGGACGTTCAAAGAGTAGATTCCTATAAATTCAAGCATGTAGAACACATATATATGGTCAGATTTACGAAAAACATGAAAAAACCCTTCGTAAGCCCAGTAGGCTGCTGGTAGGCTAGAAAAGTGGTACGAAGCTCTCTCTCTCTCTCTCTCTCTCTCTCTCTCTCTCTCTCTCTCTCTCTCTCTCTCTATATATATATATATATATATATATATATATATATATATATATATATATATATATATATATATATATATATATATATATATATATAAGGGATTCTTTTCTTTTTCTGGTAGAAATATATTACTAAAAGAAAACTTTCATATAGGTCTTCACATCAAACCATTTCTGTCGCTACAGTTCCTGTTCAACAGAGCAAATAATCACAGCCACTGTTTCTCACCCGTACCAACAATAAAGAATAACTGCTGAATAATGTTGCCTATGTATTTAGTTGGCAAAGGCAAACTTAGTTGGCTTACAACTCTTACCACATGGTCTTCCAGTGCTAACCAAAACAAGTCCAGATCCAGACTAACAAAACTACCTTAGTCTCTCTATATCTATCATCTAAGGGACATGCAGTAGAAATCTCCAATGTGTGTGAACAAAGAATAAGACATGATTGAACACTGAATTACACAGTGTCAAACTAGTCATGTAATATATGAAACTAATAGTCAACGAAATACCACTATTCTATTTCATAATTATTTGCATAGTGATTCAAATAAAAACCACAAACACATCATTGCATGAAGTCATGAAGATGCTCTTAGATAAAGATTAACAAAATGATCTACAGACGAACATGCCCAAATTGATTCTTTAAGGCCAAAGATAAATTTAAAGAGAAAAGGAATTGAACACTCGATGGATTAAAAACTGGGGTGTGATGACAGTGTCAATGTTGCCAATTGTTCAACACAGACAGCTGGCTATTAAGAGTGTCCAGGTAACATGGGTCATCAATTATTTCACATATACATATTTGAAAACAGAGTACTATTTCCACATCTTGTAAGCAAGCAGATATTAGTGTTGGAGTCAGCTCTCACCTGGTTGAGGCATGGACTGGGAAAGTATCCATTCCTAACTATGTGTCAAGATTAAGGAGTGTTTGTACTAAATGGAAGAGTTGAGTCACTAGCTAGATAAGAGGTGCCACCCCAATGATGTAAACAACAAAAAATGTCTTTACGGACAAGAAGACTCACAGGCTGTACACGTATTCCCATTCATTGAAAAGAATGATCAAAAACAAAGCAAAAGGCAAAGACAATGCATTGTTCAGCAACACCATAGAAACTTCATTCAGCGATCCAGATCTTGTTGCCTGCTTTGCCACATCCATAACCCGTCGCAGGGTCAGCTGTCACAAGAAAAAAAAGGGAAGGCGTTAAGTCCCCAAGAAAAGTGAGAACACCAGATAATGAATGCAAATTCCGCACAATGTTTTATTGACCCTATAGATGTCAACTATAAGGGTTTGGGTCAGGTATTTGACAGGCAAATAATTGGATATGGAAAGCCTCTACAAGGTCTAATTAGATAAGGTGGGATTTGCCAAGTTAGTTTCAACTTTTATAGCAGAACCAAATAAAAACCTCAAGTATTAAATTCTGGTGAAGATCCAAACATGATTACACTAATTTTTATGAGTAAATTTCTTGATCCAATAGCTGGAAAGCTAAATAAATTTCGATGTGGCAAGGGGTTTCCCAATCAAATGCCGAACACAACTCTGGACCCAAAAATGTCAATTCCTATTATGCTGGATTCAGTTATACAGATCTAGATTCAAACAGCTTCCTTTCCAAGGGTTCCACCACTTGAAGTTTCAGGTTCATAAAATATAATCACTCCTTTGTCATTGTCATGTTTTCCTTTAGTTTAGAGCTCGAAAACTTAACATTTCTTTGCGTGCTATTAAGCAAGGTAACCCAAGGAAGACAATGACTTATGTTGTTTCTGTTTAGTTAGAAAAGCATTAAGAAAAAACAGAATTAAATACAGAAGGCTACAAAAAAAGGGATCCAGCTTTGGACCAGATCACACAACCAAAGATCAAACCTAAGAACAAGTGCAGCCACAGGCTTTACTGAGATGCTTGCATTTGTAAAATGCTCAGGGGACTAGAAAATGTACAGATTTTACCCATAAAACCAATCCTCCTGTCAAAAAGTGTACTCATCCATGTAACTATATATAATATAATATATAATATTTTATATTTATTTATTTTATTTTTATTTTTATTTTTGTCTAGTTCAATTTGAACTAGACCTTAAACTAGTCAAGATCCAACTAGATCTTGACTAGTTGATATAGCTGTTGGAGCTATTTCAATGGCTACAATTATATGGAGCTCTTTAGAGCTCCGCTCTCTCCCTCTCACTTTGTGTATAAATAAGGGGTGATCCTCCTCTCCAATGTAACAATGCTTTTATGCATTTCATGTGAATGAAATAAAGTTTATTATTTTATTTTTTGTGTTCCTCCATTTATGCCCCGTTTGTGGGTTACGATTGTAGCGTCTTCAATAGACACCTATTCCAAGCATTTGTCTTTCGTGGAAGATCCTCATTTCCTTACATGGTATCAGAGCTTGGAAGCTTCTAGATCTTGGAGAGTTTTCACCTCGTTTACCATGCCTCTTCAGCGAAAGTTGATTCATCTTCTTGTTCGCGATTCAATTTCCTTTTATGCCAACATACTTGAAGAAAGAAGATGTTTGGAGGATCGTTGGCTATAAAAAAATCCTGATTATGCTCTTGTCCTTTCCTCTTTTCTTTTTTCTCTTTTCTCTCTTATCTTCTTGCTTTCTTCTTTACCTTCATGCCCATGAAACTAAATGATATCAATTATGTGATGTGGGCTTCAATCATGAAGCATCACATTTGGAGAAAAGGGTTGTGGGGAATAATAGAGGGTTCTGATTCAGAACCAAAACTAATTCTCACAAAAATTGAAAATGAGAAAGAAGAGCCTCTCACGGAAGGAGAGAAAAATAAGGCATTGGCAACTTATAAGAAAAAGTGGAAAGAACGGAGGATAAGGCATGCCAAAATCATGTCATAGCTAATTAATAGTGTTGACATCAAAAAATGCTCTAGTCTAGCCAAATTTGAGGATGCCAATAAGGTTTGAGAATACCTTAGAAATATGTATTCCTTTAAAGACATTGCACATGTGAGAAATTTGCAACATAAAGTTCAAACTTTGATTCAAAAGGATACAAGTATTAGGGAATATTATAATAAGTTGTCCGAACTTTGAGAAGAGTTAGCTCTTCTTAAGCCAAAATGGCATTATCCCAAAGATATCGAGTTTCACCAAAAACAACTTGATAAAGAACATTTTTACCAATTTATAAATGGTTTGAGGTCGAAATTTGAAACAACCAAATCGACTATTTTACATAGCGAAAAAGTTCCCTCTATTATTGACACTATTAAAGAACTAACTATGGAGGAAAATTGACTCAAGATGAATACTCCAAAGAATGAAGATTTCATTCTAGTCGTATCTAGATCTGAAAATTATATGCGCACTTATAGGCCCCCTCATTTTGGTGGACAAAATAATGATTATGACAAAAGAAGTCATTTGCCACCATTGTTATGAACCGGGGCACTATAGGCCTCAATGTCTTAAATTGAAGAAAAGCGAAGAAAATAGCGTTGCATCTGTTGGTTCATCACAAGAATCAAAACATTAAACCAATCAAGATGCACATGTATCTATGGCACAATTAATGGAAATCCCGCAAGCTCTTCTCAAAGGAGAATCCTCCTCAACTGAAGCCTCAACCAGAGCAGTTGTTTCATCGTTCTCCGATGCCGGTAACTTTCTTTGTCTCTTTGACTCTATTGCTTCTTTTCATATGACCTCAAATATCAATAGTTTGTCTGAATGTCTTAATAATAACTCAAGTGTGTGTCAAAAGCTCACAGCTGATGGTACATCTCTTAAAATAAAAAGAATAGAAAATTTTGAAAACCTTCAAAAATCCAAAAAATTCTTTATTCCAGAAGTTAGATATATTCTCAAACTAAATCTAAACATTTTATGTCTCTCAAATATCTGATTATGGGTGTAACATCTCCTCTTCTCGTTGAATGCCATAGAGAATGAGGACTCTAATATATAGATTTTTTGGAATTATCAAAGAATTCATTTTATTATAATGTTCAGAAATTGGATTTGGATCTATAGCATAAAAGACTTGGCCATCCTCATATATCCAAAATCCAACACTTTCCAAGTTTAGGAAAATTTTGTAATTCTAAAAGTTTTACTTGTAAAGATTGTATTCTTGGTAAAATAAAAAGATTATCATTTCATGATAGAACTTTTGTTTCATCTAGACCACTTGAGTTAATACATTCGGACGTTTAGGGTCCCGCACCGGTCATATCAAAAGGCGAATATGCATATTATGTAATTTTTGTTGATGACTTCTCTAGGCATACTTAGATCTACTTCCTTAAACATAAATCGGAGGGTTTTTTACATTTTCAAACATTTCACAAAATGGCTAAAAATAAATTTCAAAATGATATTTTCATTTTTCGCACTGATTCAAAGAGAGAATTTTTGTCAAAAGAATTCAAAGACTATCTTAATTTTCATGGCATTACACATCAAATATCTTGTCCACACACACCTCAACAAAATGGTTTGGCCGAACGAAAACACTGACACATTATGGAAACCACTAGGACTTTATTGATAGCAAACCAAATTCCAAAAGAGTTTTGTGCAAAAGCAGCCCTAACAGCTACCTATCTCATTAATTGAATGTCATCTTTTTTGAAAAATATAACTCCAATTGAAAAACTTGTCAAATTATCTCCTAATTACTCAAGATTGAGAGTTTTTTTATGCAAATGTTTTGTCTTTACTAAAAAAAATGATAAACTCTCCCCTCATGTCAGATAATCAAAAAGGCTATAGATGTTATGATTTCAAAAATGAGAAATTGTATCTATCAAGAAATGTATCTTTTTTGGAAAAAAATTTATTTTGAAAAAACTAAAAAACAGATTTTTTTTTTATAGATTTGACTTTAAAATCTGATGGATATGACTATGAATACGACCTAGACGATGGTCAAGGTATTAGTGATTCTGAACATAATGTTACTAATGAAGAGCAAACTCATAGGGACACCAGTTTACAATACTAAAGACGTAGAGAATCCAATCTTTCATGTGCATTGGAAAAATATTCCGAAGAACAAACCATATGGTCATCTAGAGTCTCTAAACCTCCTAAAAAAATTGTGTCTTACGAATCTTTTTCACCCACATATAAGGCATTTATTGCATTAATACACTTGTATGTAGAAACTTCATCCTATACTCAAGCCAAAAAACATACAGTGGGTAGAATCCATGAAGGCAGAATTTGAAGCATTAAAAAGCGCTAACACTTCGACCATTCAAGATATTCCACAAGGAAAAAAACTTATAGGCTATAGGTGGGTTTATAAAGTTAACACAAGAGTGGTGGAACTCTTGAAAGATATAAAGCCAGATTAGTGGCCAAGGAGTATTCGCAAGAGTATGACATCGATTATGAAGAAACTTTTACTCCAGTAGCCCGGATGACCGTAATCATGACACTGATAACCTTAGCCTCTATTAGAAAATTACCCATATTTCAAATTGATGTCAAAAATGTTTTCCTCAATGAAAACTTCATTGAAGAAGTTTATATGAAAGCACCTCCAGGTATTAGTATTCTTAAGGGTAAAGTTCTTCGTTTAGAAAAAGCTTTTTATGGTCTTAAACAGGCACCAAAAGCCTGGTATGATAGGTTTAGTTATGTTATGCTTGATATTAGATTCAGAACTTGTTTGACTGACGCTGCTTTATTTATTAAGATTTCTGATACAAGGATTATTATTATTATTCTTTACATGGATGACATGATTATCACCGGAGGCGAGAAACAAGGAGTTAAATATTTAAAAGCTTCTTAAAAATAATTTTGAAATGATTGATTTAGGTTTATTGAGATATTTTTTAGGAATTGAAGTTGTTTATTCCCCTTGAGGTTATTTATTATCTCAATCTACGTTTGCTTTTGCTATTGTTTCTAGGTCTAGAATTATAGATGATAAGAGAGTGAAAAACTCTAGAAGTTGTCAACATCAAAATAAGAATCGATGATGGAGAACCTCTTGATGATCTCACTCCTTACAGACAACTTATTGGAGCACTTTCCTATCTCTCCATTATTAGACCTGATATAGCACACATTGTACACACAGCTAGTCAGTTTCAGCACACTCTCAATTTTGTTCACATGGGAGCAGTTTTGCGTATTGTTAGATACATCAAGTCTTCCCTTTCATGAGGCATCTTCTTGTCTGCTTCATCCTCGTTAGATTTAATTGCTTATATCGATGCTAACTAGGGAGGTGATCCCAATAACAAGCACTCAACCACTGGTTTTGTGTTTTCTTTGGTGAATCCTTGATTTTGTGGCGGTGAAAAAAGCAACAGGTCTCTCTTTCGTCCACCGAAGCTGAATACCGAGTCATGGCTACCACAACAATGGAAGTAGTTTGGCTAAAAGCATTGTTGGCTGACATGGGAATTGAAGTGACACAAGCTTCACGCATGTGCTGTGATAACAAGAGTGCGATCTATATTGCTAGCAACTGAACATTTCATGAACGCACCAAACATATTAAAATGAATTGTCACTACGTCAGAGTAGAGTATTTATATGAAATCATTGATCTGTCATATGTTACATCAGAATACCAAATAGCAGATTTCTTCAACAAACCTCTCACCGCTCTTAGATATAATTTCCTCTTAAATAAACTTTTGCTTATTGTACCGTAAGTTTGAGGGGGAGTGTTAAAAAGCGTACTCATCCATGTAACTATATATAATATAATATATAATATTCTATATTTATTTATTTATTGATATTTTTGTCTAATTCAATTTGAACTACATCTTAGGAATCATCTTTGAATCTCACCTTTATGGAAAATTTACTACCTCGAGTGAATGTTGAAGTGGATGCATAGGGCATTTGAATCATTTAGCTGAAACAAGGATGTGAATGAAGAAGAATGGGAGGATCTTGACTTAAGTTGAAAGACACTGAAAATGTCTAATGCCTTGGACTGAAGATAATCCTTTCAAAACCTTGTGCAGATTCGTGATGAACATTATGCCTCTGACACGCATATTTCCAATTTATTGTAAATATCACATCATTTTTTTGAAAGAAAATATGAAAATATACAAATTGAGCTGGAAGTACAATACATCATGACATTTGTCTTATTTTTTAGACTAGAAACAAGAGAAAATTTCTAAACCAAAATTTCCTTCAGAGAATAGCAAATCTTGAAAATATCCTCAGAGTTTTGGTAACGAAAACTTAGAAACAGAGTGTGTATGATATAATATCAATATTAAGACAAGATTTTCCTAACCTCTCCATTCAGATCCATGTAATAAAATAGAACAAATACAAATAAATGTCACTTATGGACATGCAAGAACACAATCAATCGAGAAGAACACTTGGATATTGTTTTTAGGTCTGGAATTACAGATGATAAGAAAGTGGACACTCCAAAAGTTGTCAACGTTAAAATGAAAATTGATAATGGAGAACTTCTTAATGACCCTACTCCTTGCAAACAGCTTATTGGAGCTCTTTGTTATTTTTTCATTATTAGGCCAGATATAGCACATGTTGTTCACACTACTAGTCAATTTCAGCATGCTCCCACTTCTGTTCATATGGAAATATTTTTGTGTATTATTAGATACTTAAAGTCCTCGCTTTCACGAGGACTCTTCTTATCTGCTTCATCGTCTTTAAATTTAATTGCATATACTGATGTTGACTAGGGAGGTGATCCTAATAATAAGCACTCAACCACTGGTTTTTATGTGTTCTTATGTAAATTTTTTATTTCATGGATGTGCAAGAAGCAGAAAAGGTCTCACTTTTCTCCACCGAAGTTGAATACAGAACTATGGCAACCACCACTATGGAAGTTGTTTGGCTCAGACGATTGCTAGCAGATATGGAAGCTGAAGCGACGCAAGCTTCAAAAATGTGTTGTGACAACAAAAGTACCATCTACATTGCAAGCAACCGAATGTTTCATGAGCACACCAAACACATTGAGATGGACTGTCACTATGTCAGAGAGTAATTACATGGAACCATTGATCTGCCATATGTTACATCAGAGTATCAATTAGCAGACTTCTTCACAAAACCTCTCGCTGCTCCCAGATTTTACTTTCTCTTAGACAAACTTTTTCTCATTATACCGTAAATTTAAGGGGGAGTGTTAAAATATAAACATGTAATATATATATATATATATATATATATATATATATATATATATATATATATATATATATTTATTTATTTATTTAATAATAAAATAATTATACAATATATAGTTATTTTATTATCTTTTTCTTTTATTCTTTTTCTTTTTGTAGTTTAATTTGAACTACATAATCAAGATCTATTTAGACCTTGACTAAACCACTAGTCGTTTGACATAGTCCAATGGAAAAGCTCTTCCATGCCCTCTTCTTTCTTGTATAAATAGGGGTGATCCCCTCCTTTGTAAGTATCAATGCTTTTTAAGCATTTTTTGTATGAATAAAATATTATTTATTTTAAGTGTTCTTCCATTTATACCCTTTCAAGGGTCATGCTTGTAGTGTCTCCAATAGACACATGTTTGTGAGTTATTCGTGCATTTGTGGAAGACCACCATTTCATTGACCACCTCTTCTTTGGTTTTCAAATTGGGTATGGTGTTGTTCATATGGAGGTACTCATGAGCATTTGTAGTTTCTGTCTTTTGAAAATGAATTAAAGTACCAAATTGCCCTCTTATAAAATTACATTGATCACATGTTATATTTGTATAAGTCATGATAAATGGCAATAATAATATCACAATATAGTTAAAAGAGGAGAGAATTCGAAAGCCTTGCTATATTGTCGGGATTGTTAAGGTATGTGGATATATCATGAGATTTTTTAAAATCTCCAGAATATTTGTGACTATGGCTCAGTCTATCTGAATTTGCATTCAGGAACATGTTATGAGATGAAGCAATGTTGTATGTATCGTACTGTATTGTATAATATCGTACGATACATATCGTTACTATAAGGAATATCGATACGAGTGCGTATTGTATTTGTATCGTATGTATCGTACGATATAGGCTCATATTGATCCGCAAAAATTAGAGATTTATATCAAGGTAGAAATCAGGCTCCACACTCCAACAAAGATGGCATCAGATGATCCGACATGGCAATGGGGCACTTAAGTAATGAGTATAAACCGATTGAAAATCGAGTGCAACTATTGCCAAAATATTTTTGTTTATATAATATGAAAGTATGAGTCTTGTGGTATATTCTTAATTGCAAGATATTTAATATTTCGCATTGTTCTTGTGAGATACTTGATGTTTAATGATGTCTTATGAAGATCATAGCGATATAAATGCTTCATATGTGATTTTATGGTCGTATTTTGTGCAATTCATCATTGTTTCATGTGTTACGATTGTTTTCAGAATTTTTTTTGTTTTTTCTGATTTTTTGTGTTTTTGGAAAAAAAATTAAAAAATTTATTAAAAATTTATGATTTTTTATTATATGATACATATCTTATGTTGGGCCCAACCGATATGGGTAACGATACAATACTTACAACCTTGAGATGAAACATGATTCCCATAAGAAGGATCATCCTCTGAGGGTTATCTTTCAAGATTGCCCCAATTGGACTTTCCAGAAATGCAGCATATGTAAAGTGATAAGCAGGAAAATGCTTCTTTATAATGCACATAAATTCATGTCCATAAATTGGAAAACTTTAAGATAATTCTTGCCTGAAGATTATTTCAAATTCCATTGACCAATGCATGGGAAACAACAGCTGCAGAAAAGTTTTTCTCGACAAAAAATAGGTGTCAAGAAGAACACTGACATTGGTAGTATTTTAATGAGAATCTCGAGATAAGATTTTGCATTAGTATAGCAGAAACATCAGCACTAAAGCAGCCATGGATTTTCAGAAGGGTTCTAAACCCACAGAATGCAATGTAATAAGACCTGTCACCATTACTGGTTCACTTGGAGCAAAAAACCCTCTTTTCTCATTTTATCTACTTAAGAAAATAAAGCAGACAGGTTATTTGGCAAGCTTTCCTTTTTTAAAAAACCTGTATCTGCATTTTCAAATTATTTATATGCATTACGCAGACTGTAATATCTTATTAAATAAAGACTTGGTTTTCCAATTCAACAGTTCTTAAGCAGAAGATGTGATTCCATTTTACTGGTCATAATGCAGTAATACAAACTTATGTGGAGATACTAGTTCATATTGCTATAAAAGCTGCAGTATAAATTACATAGTAATAAATGGCAATGTCTTCTTCAATCGGTTCTCAGAGATCTCATTATACACCCCTTGGCCTTCCACAACTTTGTGATTCACAAGTTACAGCCTCAGATTATCTAGAAAAGGTAACATATCAACAGTATTGAATGACTGAATAAATGATTTGAATAACTTGACTAGCTTCGATTTCAAAATAAAATTTGTTTGAAGAATATATATATATGTAACTAGTACTATGAAATAAACTCACAGAGTAGCTTGCTGTCAGAATGCAATTTATTGCTTGCCAAGTATAACCTCTGGCATCGAATGAGAGATCTGTAATGCCTCCACTTACAGCAGATATGATCTACAAGGACTTCCATGAAATAAATTAGCAACATTAAGATTAGCTTTGACAACGGAAAGAAGATTTAAGATGAGGGAGCATCTATAGTGCAATAATAGCAGATACATGTGAAATAATAAGGTGGATAAACGAGGTATAGCTACACATAAGAGGAGAGAAATGTAAAACTATAATGCAAATTTCCAGCAATCATAATGACAAACATTTCAAAGTTGCATCTTTTTTGGTGATTCAAAATCCATCAGACATTTTACCAAAAAGTACAGGAGAAATGATGTTTTTCAGAAGGAGCTGGATGAGCTTTTATGCCTACAATTAAAAAAAATGCAAGCTGGTACAACAGCAAGAAAATGCTCTTAAAAAGGCTAATTTATTGGAAATTAAAAATAAAGATAAGTTTTAAAATAAAAGGGAAGAAATAGGACACGTGACCTTTATTTCTTATGCATGCAGAGATAAATATCAGTAAGATTACAGGCAAGAATATATTGAAATAGTCAAACATAAAAGAAAGGAAGATCTAAATATTTTAGCCATCACACAAGCATGAATAGAGCACACACATCAAAGAAGCTACAGATTAAATGTACTTTACTGGGATTTTTTCAGAATCAAGGATGAAAATATTTGGTTACCATCCACAAGAAAATATGAAGCATACAGGCAAACATTACCAGTGTAGGAATATAGAAAACAATCAGATTCCTGTTAGAAAATAAAGTACAATAAATACATCACAGCATAAAACACAAGGAAGCACATAAGCATACCATTAAGAATAAAGCAGCCCAGACTTTTGTGTTTTGATGCCTCTTAAAGATATATGTTTCTCCGATTGCAGTGAGGATATTTGTCACATTCTTTAAGATAGTCAGCATTGCAACATTCATGTACTTCAAACTGTACAATCACAAGCAGAACTTAATCTTCATCAAACAGAAATGCACTGAGCTAGTAGAAATCATACTGTGCTAAGCAGATTAGCCTAACAAAGCCACCTTTTCACCTTTAACAGAGTAGGAAATTGTAATTACCATATAAATGTAGACCAAATCGAACATTAGAATCCTTAACATTATTTATCTCAGGCTTTACATGTTAATTTTGGCAGAGTTTCAGCCTGTATATGATGAAGAGAAGAAAGGAGAGAGAGAGAGGATGAAGAAACTCTATGGGACGATAATCTATTCATGAACAAGAGGATGTCCCTATGTGTGTATGTATAGAATAAAATACGGAGTTACAGTAGGAGTGTTATACATCAGTTTGTGTTTAAGTAAAACTGGTCCAGCACAATGACCAAAATACCTTCAGCTGGGACGCCACCTAGAGTCCTAATTATAATAGGACTGTTATAACCAGAATACCTCTCTATCCTCTTCATGTCTCCTTAATACTCCCCCTCAAACTGTGCAAGGGTCAAGACCATGGACAGTTTGTTTTTAAGTATCCAATGACGAAGAAAGGGTAATGGTTTGGTGAAGAGATCAGCCACTTGATGTTCTCCATAAATAAAACTTGGTTGTACTTATCCTCCACTAGTTCGCGAACAAAATGTTGATCCAATTCAACATGCTTCACCTTCCCATGTTGAACAGGATTAGTTGCAACCACCACTGCACTTAGAACTCTATGTGAAGATAGCCCACTCCCTACACTATAGAAACTGAGGTAGGATCACAATATATGAGAGATTTATCTATCCGCTGCCTCAAGGCTGAGAGTAATTGACGAATCCATAAAATTTCAGTTGTGACAGTAGCCATTGCTCTATATTCAACTTTCATGCTTTATCTGGTTATCGTTCTTTGTCTCTTGCTAGACCATGCAACCAAATGCCTTCCCAAAAATAGTCCATAAATTGTAACGCACATAGAGGGATCACCTACCCAATCTGCGCTTGAATATGCAATCACCACAAGGTTCATCGAATATGAATGATTTGTCGGTTTGGTTTGGACTTTGGAGTATACAAGACCATCAATAAGCGTGCCTTTGATGTATCTAGGAATTCTTTTCACAGCATCCATATGACTTCGCCTAAGAGCATGCATGAACTATGATACATAGTTAACAGTATTGGTCAGATCAGGTCTTGTAAAGGAGAGGTATTGAAGTGCCCCTACTATGCTTCTGAATCTTTCTGGGAAGTCCAACAAGTCATCATTCTCACTATATTCATGTAGTTTTCTATTTAATGTCATTGGCATTTTAGCAGACTTATATTCAACCAAACCACTATGTTGTAAGAGATCCCGGGCATATTTGCTTTGCGAAAGAGCCAAAGAATTGGGTGTTCTATCCACCTGTACACCAAGAAAATACCTGAGAACACCAAGATCTTTTTTATGAAACTTATGATGTAAAAAGTTCTTCAAGTCGTGGATGCGTGAATGACTGTTATCTGTTATGATTATGTCATCAACATAGACAAGAATCAATGTTATATCATGATCATCAATGTGGGTGAATAAAGAGTAATCGTATTGACTACGTGTGAAGTCAATAGAAAGAATTGTTGTACTGAATACCTCAAACAATGCCCTGGAAGTCTGCTTGAGCCCATAGATAGCCTTTCTTAATCTCAAGGTAGTCTTCGCAATGTCAGCTTCGGGATAATCGGAAAGATGCCCCATATATATTTCTTCATATAATTCTCCATGAAGAAACGCATTCTTCACTTCAAGTTAATCCAACTGCCAACCAAAAATGATGACAAGGGAAAGGATAATATGAATTGTCCTCATTCTAACAACAAGACTGAAGGTTTCATCAAAGTCAAGACCATGTTATGGGGTATACCCTTTGGCAATTAATTTTGCCTTATATCTCTCAATGCTACTATCAGCCTTATACTTAATCTTATAGACTCATCTACATCCAACAATAATTTTATCCATGGGTATGTTCACAATCTCCTAGGTACCACATTCATGCAGGGCATTGATTTTTTCATTCATATCTTCAACCCACTGATTATTTTTACACGCCTCAATAAAATTGTATGGTTCCTTTTCTTGATAGATAGCGGCCATAAACAATTTAAAATCAACGGAAAAGGTATCATAACTCACCCACTTGTGTGGCAGATGACGCAGTCTAGTGGATCTCCTCAATTGAATATGTTGTCCAACAACATTACAAATCGTTTCCTGAAGCAGTTCATTTGCATATTTTTTATATTTTTTTAATTAAGGTACCGATTAGTTCTGCCAAGTTTCGACTAGTCTTTTTAGGGACTCCATCGACTAGGCAGAACCTAGCGCTTTTGAGTTTTGATTATCTCCCATAAAAGAGAGCCTCACCGGAGGGCACAACATGGGTGGAGCTCTCTTCGATTAGGCGTGCGAAAGGGAGAGAGGAGAGGGGCAATGGACTGCGGCTGGTGACGAGCTCCCTCAAGAGTGTCGTGCGTGGGTCGAGCAACAAAGAGGGTGCAATGGAGAGAGGGCTGTCTCTGGCATACAAAGACTATTTCTGGTGTGTAAAGAAGAGCAAAGACAAGAGGGAGAGGGAGAGGGTCGTGTGTGGGTCGCACAGTGGAGAGAGGGCTCTCTCCGGCGTGCAGAGAAGGACAAAGACGAGAGGGAGGGGTGGTGGATCGTCCTCTGGTGGTCAATCCTCCTCCGGTCCGGCAATGTGCAAAGAGGGAGAGGGTCGTGCATGCGAATGAGGGAGAGAGGAGGATTTAGGGTGGGGTTTAGGGGGTATTATATATGGGTATTTCAGGCCGTCCGATTTAAGTGAGATCGCCACACCTATTGGGTTATACCAGTTGGTTGACCCAGTCCACATGTACCTGCCTTCACATTTTCAATTTTTTTAGGTTTTCGTGATGGATGACTAGTCGTGTGTATAGAACTTTTGATAGCACACTCGTGGCATTGTTTTTACATTTGAAAATCTTAATTACTTATACTGATATCACAAGTTCACAATCAAATTCTCATTTCGTGAAGCTTGATACATAAGTTCAATAAAACAAATATGATGAATGCAGTTTTTGTCATTCACATTTTTTCATAGATATTAGTTAAACCACTAACTGTTCCTAATTACACATAAGTTTTAATCTTTTGATGTTAGCAAAATGTATGCCATTCTATACAGTTTTTCTGTTCATAAATATTTGTAATGTTTCATGTTAAGATAAGTCGACCACTTTAAAGTTTATTTATTCTTAAGGTTGTTTTGGTATTTTCTAAATAATAAAGGACCCAATTATAAATTTATTCTTTTGGCTAATCTCCATTTAAACTAGAGGAGATTAGACCGAAAATTGATTTTGACGTCTCTCTCTCTCTCTCTCTCTCTCTCTCTCTCTCTCTCTCTCTCTCTGCATATTCTATTATTTATTCTACATGGTATCAGAGCAGTCGACCTTGGGAGCGTGATCTCGTGTTCTGCGCTAAAGCTTGAGTGAAGGATATTAGAGTGCGTGAAGGGGATCATATCTAAAGGTGTGTCTGATTTTTTTTTTTTAAGAACGAGTGGTACAGATCCGAGGTCTGACAAGAGTCATGACTCAGATCTATAATCAGATCTAATAGTCGTGGTGGTTCTATGTATCTCTGTCGACCAGATCACGTGGATACAGGTATGGGTGTTGTGCAGAAGTCGTGAAGTGGGTGACAGTTGATAGTCATTTTTTTTATTAAATGCAGTCTATTGTCGTGGATCTGCATTTTTTTTTATCGTATGCTCTCGTTGGTTCAGATCTGATCACAAATCTGAGTGTGGTGAAGATTAAATATACTGTTCAATCGTAGACATGGATGTCGAAGAAAAAAAATATTAAATGGTCATGGATCTGCATATTTTTTTAGATTTGATCATTATTCTGGTGAGTTCAGATCTGATCACAGATCTGGTGTCGTCGTGAGTTCTGCATCGTGTGGAGCAGTTTGTTTTTGATGCGTTCATATCAGATCATCGATTAAATGCATCTTTTGTTCAGTCGTGGACCTGGATGTCATGGAGAAAATTTTTATTAAATAGTTGTGAATCTGTTTTTTTTCATATATGTTCTGGTTAGTTCAGATCTGATCATAGATCTGGTGTCGTGGTTAGTCTCATCACCGTCTTGGATCTGCATAGTGTGGAGCAGATCGTGCGTTCTTGATGCATTCAGATCTGATTTCTTAGTTGATTGGAGAGTAAATTTGAATGATCTTCTGGTAATCTATCAGATTTACAAACTGTGACAGTTTTTTTTTACACGTGGACGTTTATTGCAGCAGCGTTATTGGTAGTGACTTCTGAGTTGGTGTTATTCATTATGGGTGAAGTTCATAAATCTGATTACAAGAATGAGACTATTGAGGAATATAAAGTCTTCGCAAATCCTTTTTCTTATGGTTCTTCCGTGAAATTAAATGAAACAAACTATGCAAGGTGGTCCAAAACGTTTATGATGTCGGTGTCTGGACATCGTAGAAAACATATTTTGTTGGAAACTGAACCAAATGATAAAACGGGAAAATACATTACTTGGGAAGAAGATAATGACATTGTTATGTCATGGATCATGAATAGCATCGAACCTCATTGCAGATGGTCTAATTTATTATAATGCAGCTAAACATATGTAGGAGAATCTTCGAGATACGTACTCTCAAGAGATTAATGTGAGTTGTATTCTCTAAGTTGAACAGGAGATATATAATTTGCAACAAGGTGATCAGACCTTGGCCCAGTACTATGCGTCCATTAAAGATGTTTTTGAAAGACTTAATGCTCATAGGCCACTGTGTTGTTCAAAACAGAAGGACCATCAAGAACAGACTATGGTTGCTTGGTTCCTCACAGGCTTATCTTCAAAGTTTTCAGTAGCTAAAGTCCAAATGTTGACCGGGTCTGATGTTCCTAATCTTGCTAATGCATATAATCGTTTAAGTAGACTTGTCATCTCTCTTCCACAATCTCAACTTGCATCTCAGTCATCTGCCTTAACTGTTCCATCTAGTTATGGACGAGGAAATACTCTTAATGTTAGAGGACGAGGTCTTGGCAGAAGTATGGGAGGTAGAGGTAAACTCCAATGTACCTTTTGCAGAAAATCAGGACAATTAGAAAATCGTTGCTGGGATAAATATGGACGGCCTATGTAATGCCCCAAAATTTCGACTTGTGATTTCGAAAACATTATCGAAAAACCTTTCAAAGATTTAAAGTTTTAACTTTTAAAAACGACAGCGGAAGACATTTAGAAAGGAGCACAAGTCAACAATCCTGGGTACGTTAGCTGAAAAACCATCATTCACATGAACAACTTAAAGGATTTGAGGAAATAAGGCAATAGATTTAAAATCTGCAGTTTATTACAAAATGAGCATTTTTCCAAAGTTCAATAATCTAAAGAAAACTCAAAAAGACTCAGAGTCAAGCCGCCAGCAGAAAAAAGGTAAATCTTGATCCATATTGCACCACGTCATCGGCCGCCTATGAAGTCCTACAACTCACCTGCCCATGAAATGGGTCAGTTTCATAACAAACCAGTAGGTGCACGAACAGATAAGTAGAATGAAAATAAAGCAGGACATTCATGAGATAAGCAGTTATGATATTAAAACAATCAATACAATTGTAATCTATTCTAACAAGTGTAATATGTGCAAAGAGCTGTTAGTTGAAGCATTTCAAGCAGTGTAAGTCTCAATCATCTACAACTATTCAAGAAAATATTCTTTAAGTTCTGATATTAACTGGCCTGTGGGTACGCACAGACGCGAAACGTAGAAACAGCCGAGACCGATCCAGGGGTTTATTATGTCAGGTGTTTTCATTAACCCGGATGGTTGACTGATTCCGCTCCTAAGGGGACGGTCAATGACCAAGAGAGTAAATCCCCAAACGCATTCGTGGCCCATTGATGCATCCAACTTCTGCAGAAGTACCTGGGAGTTACCACCTAGGATACTTTATGGTAATCCCAATTCCCCTAACTCAGATGACTGGGGAAGCCGAGTCTTTTGCCCGTGGGATGGCTGTTAACAACCTGTCCATCGGAGTTTTTGTACCATCCATCCTCTCCCTTGATGAACCGTGAAGGTCGAATGGGTACGACGGGGGTTTCTTAACCGCCGCCCCATCCTACATGCTATGGTCTATTAGACCCACTCGAGCATCTTGCCTGTGAAGGCGAATGGTCACCATTTATGTGATCTCAGCATTGTGCTAAATGCACGCATCGAGGTTGATACAACCTCATCATCCAACCATCGTAACCCACATGGGACGTACTTGTCCAAAAGTACAATCGTACATTCCTAGAGGTACAACTAGGATGAGAGGGCAACATATAAAGTTTTATGATTCTTTTGGTTCATGCATGACATATATTGCTCTTTGAGCAATTGGCCTGTGGAGGCCGACATTATCCCATCTATATCAATAAAGTGTTGAGTTCCCACTTCAAGGTACTCCATGACCTCTTGTCAAATTTATACCATCTCTGCCTTAAGGTTCGGTTATAATAGTAATTGCAGTGGGTTTCTCTCCAGAAATGAGTCTATTCACAAAGTTTACATTAAGTATGCAATTTCAAAAGGATAAGCATGCAGGACAGACAATCACAAGTCAAGAAGTCCTACAGGTAAACAGGTATACCAATTAAACTACTTGATTCTCTCTAGAATGAGTCTACCCATAGAGTTTACTCTAAGCATGTAGTTTCAAAAGAATCAGAAGGAGTAAAACACTGACTAGAAATTCATAAATTAAATACTTCTTTAGATAAGCAGGTATGTAAAATAACTATTCTATCTCAGGAGTCTTATTTTATTTTATTCATCCAAAATCCTCGTGCGACTTTCCCCTATCTCGGGATGTCACGCAGCTGTGTGCGTCTACGGGTGTAGATGATACGAGGCTCAGGCCGCGAAGCCAGAGCGGGGTTAAATGTGATGTCTGCAAAAGTATAAATATTCAATGCTACATTATTTATCATGCGGAGAAATAGAAAGCCAGGCTTGTCGATCGAAAAAGAGAGAGGCAGCAGGGGTGTGCCCCTGTTTGCCGAAATCAGAAAAGCGACAACAGCGGGGCGACAAGAGCTGAGCCCCTGTCGAAAGCACTGAGGCGGCAGGGGGCCAGCCCCTGTCGACAGCAACGAAGCGACAGGGGTTGAGCCCCTGCCGACGGCATCGAAGCGGCAGGGGGGCCAGCCCCTGCCGACAGCACGAGACGGCAGGGGGCCAGCCCCTGTCGACAGCATCGAAGCGGCAGGGGGGGCAGCCCTGCCGACAACATTGAAGCGGCAGGGGCTGAGCCCCTTCCGACAGCCAAGAGACGGCAGGGGCTAGCCCCTGCCGACAGCAACAAGGAGGCAAGGGCCAGCCCCTGCCGACAGTTGAGAGGCGGCAGGTGGGCAACCCCTGCCGACAGAGAGAGGGAGAGAGCTCGGGACGGGGGTGACAGGGGGACAAGCCCCTGCGTGCCGAGAATCAAGGGGCAGCAGGGGGATATCCCCTGCCCTCCCAGAAGCCAAGAGGGGCAGGGGGCGAGCCCCTGCCAGCCCAGCGAAACAAAGGGCGACAGGGGCATTGCCCCTGCCAGCCGAGACAGGAAGGCGGCAGGGGCACTACCCCTGCGCGCCAAAACCCTAGAGGCAGCAGGGCGAGCCCCCGCCTGCTGGGAAACAATAAGCGGCAGGGGCATTGCCCCTGCCTACCGGTGATCGAGAGGTGGCAGGGGGACTAACCCCTGCCAGAGAGAGAGACCGAGGCGGGGGTGACAGGGAGGGCAACCGACCTCCCGTCAGTTTCCCTATTACCCACAGGGGTGAGGGGGGTGTCGGAGGGGCCTCGGTCCCCTGCCGGCACTACGACGAATTCCCATAGGGAAAAGGGAACGACAGGGGGCCCATAGGCCACCTGTCGGGCCCCCGATGGGCACAGGGGAGGTGGGAGGCCGCAGCAGGGGCTGTGAGCCGCCTGTCGGCCTCCCGGCGAGGTGACAGAGAGGGGGGGGTGAGGAAGAGAAGAGGGAGGAGAACGGTGTACCTGGGAGGCGGTGGCCGGCATCAGTGGCGTGCGCAGCAGAGGAGGAGGGGGGTCGTCACGAGGGGATCGAGGGCGGCGCTGGTGGCGTGCGCAGGGAAGAAGGAGGTCGGCGCGTTGGGGGCGAAGGACTGCGAGAGGGAGGCGTGCCTCCCCTCGCCCTCCTACACAGTTCTTAAAGGGCACAGGGGGGGCGATGAATGGGGAAACCCTCGATGGGTTTCCCTAATTCGCCCGATATCGCAGGTGGGGGGGGGGTGCGGGGCTCGGGAGTCGGGTTACTAAAACCCTAATGAAAAGGGGCCCGGGTCGGGTCCAAACCCGACCTGGCCCGGGTCCAATACAATTTTTTTTTTATTTAGTGAGTTTTACAGCCTACCTTTTCTACATTGAAGCCTAATGTTCCAGAAGCTAATGTTACAAAATTAGAGGTAGCGAATGAAACCAATTCTCCCAGTGATTGTATTACTCTTAGTCGTGCAGAATATGATGAACTGGTCGCTCATCGTCCTTCAAGTTCCTCTTCTCCTGTAGCTGATGTGGCCTATTCAACAGGAGATCATCTTTCTCCCCATGATAGTAAGAGGATTATTGACTCTGGTGCATCTAGACATCTATGTGGAAACTCTCAAAAAAATTCAGATCTAAAGGCTATTACTGCACATCAGGAAGTCTCATTAGTTGATGGGAGTTCCTGCCCGGTTATTGGTCAGGGAAATGTTTCTATATCTTCTTCCATGCAGTTGAACAATGTCCTTCATGCTCCTTCATTTCTTCAAAGTTTACTCTCAGTTGGTTGCCTTCCAAAAGAGCTAAATTGTAGAGTGATATTTGATCATGTGTGCTGCCATTTTCAGGATTTGGTGACGGGGAAGAAGATTGGTGGAGGCTATAAAGAAAATGGAGTCTACTATCTATATCACCCTGTGGGAAACATTTATGCTGCAGTCGATTCTTCCTCGAGTCCTGTTCAGTGGCATCGTCGTCTCCAACACCCTTCATTATCGAAGCTTCGTCGTGTCATTCCTCAAATTCTGTCCACTACATCATTCCAGTGTGAAGCATGTCAATTGGGCAAGCATCATCGGAGTTCGTTTCCTTCTAGTCAGAGTTAGTCCAGTCATAAGGTCTTTGAACTTCTTCATGCGGATGTATGTGGTCCTAGTAAGATTTCTACCAGGACCCAATGTCGTTATTATCTTGCTATTGTCGATGATTTTTCTAAAATGTCTTAGGTGTTCTTAATAAAAGAAAGATCTGAAGTTCCTAGTATCCTCAAATCATTAGTTATTGAAATAAAAACTCAGTTTGAATCTGTTGTCAAGATTATCCGCACTAATAATGCCCTTGAGTTTAAAACCAAAACATTATTGCAATTTTATTGAGACCATAGCATTCAACCTCAAACCACTTGTGCCTATACTTCCCAACAAAATGGGGTGGCTGAGCGAAAACACAAACACCTCCTTGATGTAGCCCGCACACTTATGATTCAATCCATTGTTCTTGCTTCATATTGGGGTGATGCGGTTACCACAGCTTGTTATTTGATCAACCGCATGCCTTCATCATCCGTGGAAGACCAAATTCTTTTGCAAATCATATATCCTAATATACCCCTCTTCTCTCTTTCGCCCAAAGTATTTGGGTGTGTTTGTTTTGTGCACCGACTCGGACCTGACCGTGATAAATTAGCAACTCAAGCCACTAAGTGTATGTTTATAGGCTATCCAAAAAAACAAAAGGGGTATCAATGTTATGATCCGATTTCCTGTCAAAAGTATGTCAGTACGGATGTATCCTTCTTGGAGTCTATTCCATATAGGATGCAAGCTGATCAATATGACTCATTTCCTCTTCATGTTCCTCCTGTTCCTTTGGAATCGGTGCGCCCATTACCGAATCCAACTCCACCTACCTCACGGTTTCACAATCCTCCATTGGTGTATGTACGTAGAGCTCCACCTCCTCCGGTCCCTCCATCTTCTTCTTCTCCAGAGGTAAGTACTCTGGATAGCAATGACATTCATGTTGATGATAACAAGCCAATCGCTCTACGAAAGGGGACACGACAATGTACATTATATCCTATGTCTCAGTTTGTGTCAGATGCCAGAATTGGTAATCAGATGAAATCATTTATTTCAGCCTTATCTGCTGAAACTATTCCTCTGAGTTATCAAAAGGCAGTACTCGATAGCAGGTGAAAGCAGGCTATGCAAGATGAAATTGATGTTTTACTGTTTCAACAGACATGGGACCTTGTTGATCCCCCGTTGGATGCGGACATTGTTGGATGCAAATGGGTATATATCATTAAGTACAACTCAGATGGGTCAATTGAAAGATACAAGGCGAGGTTAGTAGCAAAAGGTTATACTCAGACATATGGTGTTGATTTCTTTAAGACATTTTCTCCTGTAGCACGGATGGGCACCATCCGTCTTGTTCTCTCTATAGTTGTTCATCATGAATGGAGTTTGTATCAACTAGATGTGAAAAATGCATTCCTATATGGGGATTTATCTGAGACAGTCTACATGCAACAACCTCCTGCATTCGAGGTTGAGGGGGAGTGTCAGAAGGTGTGCAAATTAAGAAATGCGATATATGGTCTAAAGCAAAGTTCTCGTGCATGGTTTCAAAAGTTGTTTGAGGTGATGTCAAAGTTTGGTTTTAATAGGTCAGCGTCAGACCACACATTATTTATTAAGAAAACTAACTCAGGCCTAGTAGTTATGGTGGTTTATATGGATGACATCATCCTCACAGGAGATAACATGAAAGATATTGCAGCTACAAAGGCTCATCTTCAAAAACATTTTGTTACAAAAGACTTTGGTCCACTTAAATACTTTCTGGGCATTGAAGTGGCCAGGAGCAGTGAGGGAGTGGTTTTGTCCCAACGGAAGTATGTTCTTGATTTATTAAAAGAGACATGAATGTTGGGAGCTAAACCAGCAAATATTCTCATGGATCACAAAGTTCATTTATTGGATGAGGGGTCAAAACCTGTTGATAGCAAGACCTATCGCTCATTGGTAAGGAAGTTACTATATGTGACAGTGATTAGACCTGATATTGCTTTCGCTGTAAGCAAGGTTAGCCAATTCATGGACAAACCGACTGAGGTACACTGGAATGCTACAATGATGATACTCAGGTACTTAAAATCTTCTCCTGGAAAAGGGTTATTATTCAAGAAAGGGGGTACCCTGGAAGTAGTTGTTTACTCTGATGTTGATTATGCTGGGTAGAGGATAGGAAATCTACCACAGGATTCTGTGTATTTGTGGGAGGTAACTTAATTTCTTAGAGAAGCAAGAAGCAAACCGTGGTTGCTAGGTCGAGTGCCGAATCAGAATATACGGTTATGGCCCAAACGGCAACTAAATTGATATGGGTGCGAACTGTGCTGACTGATCTTCAAGTGAAGGTTTCATCTCCTATGGTGATGATGTGTGATAACAAGGCGGCTACATATATAGTCAACAATCCGGTATTTCATGAGGACAAAACATATTGAAGTTGACTGCCACTACATAAGAGATATGGTTCAAGCTGGACATATCTCTACCAAGCATGTAATCTCTGAGGATCAAATTGCAGATATTTTTACAAAGCCTCTTGCCAGGTCCAGTTTCTCAAAATGTTGCGGCAAGCTGAGCATGATTGATATTTATGCTCCAGCTTGAGGGGGAGTGTTAAGATAAGTCGACCTTTTTAAAGTTTATTTATTCTTAAGGTTGCTTTGGTATTTTCTAAATAATGAAGGACCCAATTGTAAATTTATTCTTTTGGCTAATCTCTATTTAAACTAGAGGAGATTAGACCTAAAATTGATTTTGACGTCTCTCTCTCTCTCTCTCTCTCTCTCTCTCTCTCTCTCTCTCTCTCTCTCTCTCTCTCTCTCTCTCTCTCGTTTCTACATATTCTATTATTCATTCTACATTTCATATATCAAATAGAAGTAAACAAAAGTCTGGGTGCATCATGGATCAACATGATTAAGTCACAAGTCAAGACCCAATAAGTCCACATGGTTACTGGATTCTCAAACTATGCTACAGAGTCTATTCAGGGTAAAATTGAAGTCTTAGTACTAGTAGAGTTTTAATTTTCCAAAAAAAAAACACTCATTCCACCTATTCTATTATATTGCCACATCCAAGTTCAGTAAGCATCCACTTGTAGAGGAAGCAGCAGGTAACAATGAACTGTACCATAACTAAACATTTTGTGAATTCTTAATTAATATTTGCAATGGCATAAATTATGATATATATGCCATGAAACCAATTTAAATTAGTGGTGTTCTTGCTTCCCTAATTCCAATAAAATTTTAATTCTATAATCATGATTTTGGGGAAAACTATAGTCGAAGATTTGTATACCTGTACATGCCTGTCACAAGCATGCCAATGAATATTATGTTAACAGGAATCCAAACTCGTACAAGCCTCCATGTGAGCTTTTCGGTGGTGACTACTCCAAAAGCGCTTAGTGTAAGAACAATTATGACAGCAACAAGATTCTATCAAAAATGAAAATGAGAGCACTGATCAGTTCCTGACACAAATCCCTGCTTAACAACTCCATCTAGTAAGAAGATGGGTCAACTCAGAACAATCTCCTACACATAGGAACCAAGTGTACGTAATTTGCACCATTACAATTCTGACTTTTTCTATCAAATTAGTTAAAGAAAACTACACAAAGCTGAGAAATCACCAAATTAAGGATTATCAAATATTTAGCTTACAGTAACTACAAAATGAGTATAAAGACAAACATTATGATTCAGATAAAAGGAAAAGCATGCAAAATTTGGAAGACCAACTACCATCATGAATTTTATATGAGAAAGCATTTGTTTTTGAAAAAGAACAACTATTAAAAGTTGGTTGTTGCTCCTTCAAATTCTTTTTGAGACAATCATTGTTTCTTGGTTGATCCTAAGCACATGATTGAGCTCTTTTGAATGTCTTTATGTTTTCTTGCCTTTTCAAAAATTATTGTGTTTGGTTGAGCTCATATTGTTGTTGTTTTTCAATCTTGATTAAGTTTGAAATGGTTTCAATTTTTTTGTTTTTAAATTTTGCATAATAATTTTGTGTAATATTCATAGTTGGCAAGCCCGGCGAGTTGACTCGAGAATCGCCCGAGTCGACCATGATCGGACCCCAACTGGTGATAAAACTGCCTTTGGTTGGCAGACTTTGTCCTGAAAACTCATAAGGAATGGAAGGGGAGAGGAGAGAGAAGAGACCACGTTCTTTTCTTGGAATCGGCAGCCACTCTGAATTCACGATGGCTGCACTAAACTTCATTAAGATAAAATAGGTTTTACAAATCTTTTACAATGACAAAACTACCCTGTGTTAGTAATGTATATTACATTACACTATAACATACACGTGGACTATATGGATTCTCTACTGGATACATATCCGATCTGTATTCTAACACCCTCCCTCAAGTTGTGCATGAGATTGAACCATGTGCAACTTGTTCTTCAGATACCAAAAACGGTTACTTGTGAGACCCTTTGTGAACATATCAGCAACTTGGTCTTCTGAAGGCACATAGACCGGTTCAATCTCTTTGTCTGCTATCTTTTGTCTGATGAAATGTTGGTCAATCTCAATATGTTTAGTCCGACCGTGATGAACAGGATTGAACGCAATTTGTACAGCACTTCTATTATCACACATAAGGATTGAACTTGAGATACTCTCTCCCATTTCTGTAAGGAGATGCCTAACCCAGGTTACTTCTGTTGTGGTAGCTGCCATAGATCTATATTCTGCCTCCGTGCTAGACCTTGCCACAGTTTCTGTTTTCTGCTACTCTATGAGATAAGATTGCTTCCAATGAAAACACAGTATCCTGAAACCGACCTCCTTTCATCTGGGTCTCCTGCCCAGTCTACATCTGTATAGGCCAATATGTCATGTTTCAGTGTTGCCCACGAAGATTGAGCATATTTGAGTCCATCACCCACCGTGCCTTTTAGATATCGGAGAACACGTTTGACGGCATCCATATGACCAGTTTTTGGTTCATGCATAAACTGAGATACTTGATTTACAGAATATACAATATCTGGTCTAGTAAAAGTAAGGTATTGTAACATGCCGACTAAACTGCGATACTTGCTTGCATCAGGATACAACTCGCCATCACAAATGTTGAGTTTTTGATTGACAACACTGGGTGTAGGCACAGGTTTGCAATCTGTCATTCCTGCTTTGGCCAAAAGATCAAGAGTGTATTTGTGTTGAGTTAATGACATTTCTCCATCCTGTCTGTCCACCTCTACACCAAGAAAATATCTTAGCTTTCCAAGATCTTTCATCTTGAATCGCATATTCAGCAAAACTTTAATTTGTTGAATATGCTCTGGAGCATTGCCAGTGACCACTATATCATAAACATATATAAGCAAAAAAACTACAGTGGTTCCATCCCTGTATATGAATAAAGAATGGTCTAGTTGGGAACGAATAAAACCGTGGTTCTGAATCTCTGAGGAGAAGCTTTCAAACCATGACCTGGAGGTTTGTTTTAAACCATATAATGCTCTGGTTAATTTACATACATATGCTTTTGGGTCTCCCTCTGCATAACCATGAGGTTGCTCCATATAGACCTCTTCTTTTAAGTCCCCATGAAGAAACGCATTTTTGACGTCAAGTTGACTAAGGCTCCACCCATGTTCAATAGCCAAGCCGAGGATAATACGAATGGTTCCCATTTTCACTACTGGGCTGAAGGTCTCATCATAATCTTCACCATATTCTTGGGTGAAACCTTTGGCAACAAGACGTGCCTTGTATCGTTCAATGCTCCCATCCGGTTTATATTTAATCTTATACACCCATTTTGAGCCAACAACATTTTTATCTGGGGGACGACCAACTATCTCCCATGTTCGACACTCATGAAGTGCCTCTATTTCCTCATTCATTGCCTCAATCCATTTGTTAGATTGAGCAGCTTGACAAAACCCAAGTGGTTCTTCATGTTTTTCAACCTTGGATAGGAAAACTTGAAAATCCATAAAGAAGTTATCGTAACTTACCCATTTTTCAATTGGATGTCTTATCCTGCTTGATCTTCTTGGTGCCTCTATGTTATTGGGGAATGTCATGTGTTCTCCAACAGGTGCATCTGTTTGCACTCTGGGTCTTGTGGTGTAGACGTTCCCTTTGTATCTCTGACATTCTGTTTCCAACATCTTATTTGAAACCGTCTCATCATGTATGTTTTCAGGAGCCAAAGTGGTACATTCAGCTGCATGTGAAATAAGTTCAGCACTGAGCCATGGATTATACCAATTATCAGTCATAACACCATGTTCACGATCATAGTTGGCTTTATTTTCTGAAAAGCTACTTTCATCAAAGACAACATTTCTGAAAATTTTGATCTTCTTATTGATGTGGTCATAACACCTGTACCCCTTGTGTTCATTTGCATAACCTACAAACTGGCATATAGAGGCTTTGTCTTGAAATTTGTTTCTCATGGATTTGTCAACATGTACATAACATGTGCATCCAAAAACTCGTAATTCATCATAATTAGGTTGTATTCCAAAGAGAACATAATAGGGAGACTGATTTTCAAGGATAGGCATATGAAGACGATTTATCACATGAGTGGCAGTGTGAAAAGCTTTTGTCCAAAGGTTGATAGGCAAATTACAACCATGCATCATACTCATTGCACTTTCCACAATATGTCTGTGTTTACGTTCAGCAATTCCATTTTGTTGTGGAGTATACGGGCAAAAAACTCTACGATGTATCCCATTATCTTGGAGGAAATCTAAAAATTCTTTGGAGGAATACTCACCACCTCCATCACACTGGAGAATTTGAATATTTTGGGAGAATTGATTTTTAACATAGGCATGAAAGTGACGAAAAATAAGAAAAACCTCTGATTTGTGTTTCATGAAGAATATCCAGGTAAAATGAGAGAAACTGTCAATAAAAGATACATAGTATTTACTTCCTGAAGAAGAAGGATTGGGAGCTGGACCCCAAACATCAGAGCATATTATCTCAAAAGGGATAGAAGATCTTTTATTTATTTGATGAAAGGGAAGTACATGACTCTTGCAAACTTGACAACTGGAACACATTTTATTCTTTAATGAAAGTGAAACAGACTCTTAAAGAAAACCATTGGACACTAACTTTTCAATAAAGACTTGACTACAATGACCAAGACGAGAATGCCAGAGATCTGGCTTATTACATTTGGATAAACTTAGGACGTTTTCAGAGAGGTGATCAGGCTTGGGCTTCAAGACACTGGAGGCTAGATCTTCACTGAAGACATACATGTTTCCACGTCGCTCTCCTTTAGCAAACATCTCCTTCGTTTAAAGATCATTGGCAAAGACAGAAGTAGGAGTAAATTCCACAAATGAATTGGTAGAGTCAACAAGCTTAGAAACAGAGACAATATTTTTCTTTATATTTGGTGCATTAACAACATCAGATAAAGAAATAGATGACTCAGACAAAGGAATGAGGTCGTTGCTTATGTTTGAAATAGGGTGGTGAGTCCCATCTCCAGTTACAATATTAGATTTACCAAAATAGGGAACCAAAGTAGAGAACTTACCTGCATTGCCAGTGACATGAGTTGCTGGCCCAGAGTCAACATACCATATTCCATCATCATTCTGTTTCAGGTTCAAGTTTGTCATCGCAGATAAGAGAAGATCCTTAGCATCATCACTGACCCAAAATGTACCTGCAGTTCCTGATGTAGCAACATTTTTATTGTTTTGAGCTCTATTCCAGTTTTGTGGGTTGAACCAGCTGTTGGCTTTGATGTGACATCGTTTATTACACTAATAGCATGTGGGAACGTTCTTTGAAAAACTGACTGTGGAATTTGGTATAGGTAGTAACCCACGTCCACCCTAGATGGGAGTTCCCTTGCCTTTGCCACGTCCTCATCGTGCACGATCAACCATCATCCCTGTGGCAAGAACCTCATGCGTAGATGATTGTCCTGCTGAAGTATCAGACATGCTTTTCAGAGTCATCTCGTACTGAAAGAGCTTGGCACGTAATTCCTCAAAGTTGAGTAACGTAGGCAAGCATAATAAAGAGGTCACAAGAACATGATACTCTGATTCCAAGGCATTCAGTGTCTGCTGCACCTTCTCTTTATCTGACACTGGATATCCAACCATGGCTAATTGATCTGTGATGCTTTTGACTTGATTTAAGAATTCAATAATGCTCATTGCCCCCTTTCTTAACATCTGAAATTCGCGTTTAAGAAACAGCACTTTAGCCTCTGATATCTGAGAGTAGGTCTGAGCTAAATCCTCCCACAAAACTTTAGATGTGCAATCATCAGGAATGGAAATCAATACTTCTTGTGACAATATGGAAGTGATGTACGCGACAAGGGCCTGATCGCGCTTCATCCAAGTAACAAATGCAGGATTGCGAATAATATTCGGCAATCCTCCATCCACTTTGGCTTCGGTTGTGATAAATTCTGGAGGCATTGGAGTAGAGCCATCCAAGTGGCCTGAAAGATCTTGACTTCGAATAAAAGGAGCAATTTGCCTTTTCCAAGTCAGATAATTGTTTGTCGTTAGCTTTTCCGAGACTAGCTGTCCCAGGAAGTTGGAAGAAAGCCCCGAATTACCTGAAATATCCATTGATAGACTGTTTGACAACCGAAAGACACTAGTGACTGAAACTAAAATAAAATAAAAACTAGTGTGGCTGAAACTGAAATGAAGGACCAGTGTTATTAAAAATGCGCCTCAAGGCGCAAAAAGCGCGTCTCACCTCAAGGCAAGGGGCTTTATGCATTGAGACGCATGTACAAAGCGCAACAGCCCCGAGGCGTGCGCCTCATATACGCCTTGAGGCGCACGCCTCGAGACAGCGCGCCTCAAGCCGAGGCGTATACGCCTTGAATTTTTTAGTCAAATGAGGGTCAACGCCCTCATTTGACCAAAAAATAGGGGGTTTTTTTATGTAGTTTTAACTAAGCTGCTAGTAAAAAGGGCATTTACTACAAGGCAAGGGCATATATAAGAGAGAAAGAAAAGAAAGAATTTATACAAGGCAAGGGCGACAACCCTAAACCTAAACAAATCAAGTCTGATCCATAAGACACCAGGTCTCAAACATAAGCTCAAAAAAAAAATCTTCCGAGAGGAAGCTGCCCCCTGCCAGGGGCGGGACCCGCGCCGGGGGGAGCCCCGAATCCCCCTTTCTGCAAGGGCAAAAAACTCTAAATCAGGCTCCACAATTCATCAGTTGGACCTATGTTAAAATGAGTGGGTACAAACCTAAATCCAAGTAAGTAATGTAGGTATCAGATCAAGATTCGGGTTTAACTAGATTTTTATAAGAAAAACTATACCCAGATCCGATAAAAATTACATAAACTAGACCTAGTCCATACCTGGCAAAATAATATTTTTAATTATTTTACATTGAAAATTTGAGAATCTTAACTGAAACTCCGGTTAGACCTGATTTGGTATAAAATTTTATAAACCATACCTAACCCATATAATAATCAGACCTCATGGGTCCAACCTGAATAATTAATCAGAATCCCTTCTTTGCAACCAAACCCTGGCCCTATAAGATCCAATATGTGTCAGGATCGGGTCATACCCAATCCATTGACACCCTTAGTAGCAGGTTCACCAATTTGCATTCTAATAGACACTCAAAGCAACCACGTTAATGAAGTCATTGAGATTAGTTGCTTCGTTTCATAGAAAATTAATATTACCGTGTCAACTTGTTCAATGTATTCAATTTCGTAGGAGCAATAATCTCTTCTAGAATGTGACGTTAAACCCTTTTAGTGGCAAAATCAAGTCATGCAATTACATGCAATCACAACCCTATATATATGGAAATGAAAACATGCATTTTCTAATATATATATTGTTGAGAATAGGTGGTTCTTTGTTTAAGTTCTTTTATATTAGAGGTGTTTTTGAAATTTTGTCCTCATAAGGACTTAGATGTAATTTCTCTTTTTGCCTCTCTCTATTTAATATAGAGAGAAGCCCTAATCAATGGTTAACGAGTTCTATTCTTGCAGCCGTCTCTCTCTCTCTCTCTCTCTCTCTCTCTCTCTCTCTCTCTCTCTCTCTCTCTTCCTCTCTCTCTCTCTCTACCTAGGGTTCAGGGCATCTCTTCTCTTCTTGAACAGGGGCATCTCTTCTCTTCTTGAACATGGTATCAAAGCCAGCGATCTCAGGAGCGTGATCGATCTGCAACGATCTCAGGAGCGTGATCTACACCAAACATCAAGTACTCGAACCAGGTGTGGATTAAATTTTTTTTTTTTTTTTGAGATCTTATGACAGATCTGGCCTAGATCTGTTATTAGACCTAAAGAGCATCGTGGGAGTGAGCCCTCAGGTCTGGCAGTCATAACCCTTTTCTCTTGAGTTTCACATGCCGTGACTTCTGGGCGTGGCAGCTGATAACAGACCCTAACTTCGTATGGCTATGTGTGATCGAGATTTGCTGCCATGATTTGTTTATCGTGTCCCTGTCGTGATTGTTTTTGTCCTTTGAAGAAATAAACTTCCTGTTTGTGGCTGTCGTGATTTACAACATCTGTCAATATGATTTCAGCAACTGCTGTCGTGATTTCAGCCTCTGTCGTGATTTCAGCATCTGCCGTGATTCTTCATGCTGTTGTTATTTGTTTGTTTTTTTGTTGTCGTGATTGCAACTGTTGTCGTGACTTCAGCATCTGTCGTGATTTCAGTATCTGCCGTGATTCTTCATGTTGTCGTTATTGGTTTTTCATGCTGTCGTGATTAGTTTCAGCATCAGAAGTTCTGTAGTGGAAACAGCAAGCTTGTTTTCTCTGTTGTGTTGAAAATTATCATGTTTATGTGAAAGTTTTTTTTTGTCGAGGGAGTCTGTGTTGAGTATAGATGCTGGTCGTTGGTTCTGGCTGATGCGTGATTGTCATGTGTGTGAGCTACTCTTCAAGATTCATGTGTGTGGGCTGCTGTCCACTACTGTCGTGGAAATTGCAAGCTTGATTCCTGCGGTGCTGGGAAAATACTCTTTTTGTGGCCTGCTGTTCCTTACTGTCGTGGTTTCTTTTTGTGAACAGCTGCTGGGTTGCTTGAAATTTGTCCAGATTTTTTATCTCTGCTGAAACAGAAATATTTTTTTAGTATGGCTGAAACTTCAAAATGTGATTCCAAATTGGAACATATTGGAGAATATAAAGCATTTGCCAATCCTTTTTCGTACGGCTCTTCTGTAAGGTTGAATGAAACCAACTATGCCAGATGGTCCAGAACGTTTATGATGTTTGTATCTGGACATCGTCGAAAACATATTTTGTTGGAAGATGGACCCACTGAAAAATTGGGAAAATATGTTACTTGGGATAAAGATAATGACATAGTTATGTCATGGATCATGAATAGTGTCGAACCCCATATTGCAGATGGATTGATCTACTATAATACAACCAAATTGATGTGGGACAATCTTCGTGATAAATACTCACAAGAAACAAATGTGAGTCGTGTCCTGCAAGTCGAACAGGAGATATATAATTTGCAGCAGGGAGAACAGACCTTAGCCCAGTACTATGCCTCTGTCAAAGCTGCGTTTGAACGACTTAATGCTCACAGGCCTCTGTGTTGCTCGAAGCAGAAGGATCATCAAGAACAAACCATGGTTGCTCGTTTTCTTACAAGTCTCTCTTCAGATTTTTCTGTTGCAAAAGTTCAAATGTTGACTGGATCAGATGTTCCTACTCTTGCTGATGCATACAATCGTCTGAGTAGACTAGCGATCTCTCTTCCACAATCTCAGCCTGTGACTCAGTCATCTGCTCTAGTTGTCTCATCTGGTTATGGGCGTGGAAATCTTCAGAATATTAGTGTAACGCCCCAAAAATCCAGGACTTGTAACTTTTTAGAATAGTTTAGGAAGCTTTGAAATCATACAATAATCAGAGTTTAAATAATACTTCAGCGGAAAATGATATTTTTAAAACCACAAGTCAATGGACCTTGAGCGCATTACAGCGTAAACTTTCCTTTTGTCAAATCTTGCACAACCATTGAAATCAAATGGTTTAGAAACGGAGTTTCAATAATTGAGAATTCGTTTGCCGAAACCAAGAAGAAGCTTACTAAAACAGTTTTATTAACTCACAGTTTAATAAAAGATAAATTTTGAAACACACTTTATACCAAATTCACCAACATGTCCTCAGGAGCGAAACGTCAGGGAAAGAGCTCTATCTTGACCTCATCACGCCATCGTGCCATCGCAGACTGTATTACCTATCCAAAACCTGCCCATAAAATGGGTCAGTTTCACTAAAAACTGGTAGGTGCACAGACATGACAATATTGAACATAATTAAGCAGAATAATTTAATATGTCAAGTAGACAGACAATTATATAGCAATTTAATTTCAACAGATTCACAGAGCAACTATCATGAACACAATGTTAAAATTATTACAAGCATTTTATTGGCACAAGTAGGCTAACTATTACAAGCAAAGCACTGCACACACAATTCCATAAGTATTGAACCTGTTGTACCCTATAACTTTCATACGTGCATAACTGAACACATTGTGTGATCGGATTTAAATTATGTTTCGATATTAACTGGCCAAGCGGGTACGCACAAAGCACGACTCTAGAAACAGCCTAGACTGATCCGGGGGTTTATTATTCTATGTATTTTATGATAACCCGGATAGCTGACTGAGTCTGCACCTAAGGGGACGGTCGGTGACCAAGAGAGAAATCCCCAAAGCAGCTTAAACAATGGATGCATCCCAATCATGGAGAACTACCACCTAGGATAATTATAGTAGTCTCATTCCCCTAACTCTGATGACTGGGGAAGCCGAGTCTTTTGCTCGTAACTGCCATTAATGGCCTGTCCATCAAAGTTTTGTACCTTCCTGTCCTCTCTCCTGACAGGAGTCAGCGATTCGAATGAGTACATCAGGGGTAGTTAACTGAAGACCCATTCTACATACTCTGGTCTTTCGACCCACTCGAGTATCTTGCCGGTGAAGGCGAACACATCACTTATTTAGGTGATCACAACATTTTGTTATTTGCGCTCATCGAGGTTGCCACAACCTACTCATCCAATCATCGCAACGTAAGAAGACGTACTTGTCAAAAAGTACGGTCGTACATGTCATAAGTACGACTACGATGAAAGGGATATGGTTCCACAAAAGAAACCCCAACAGATGTTATCTGCAAAAGAATTAATACAACACAGCATGGCAAGATAAATCTTGAATTCACTTCAACAACATTTTTCATATTTCATGATGCAAGGTCATCTCGGATCTCTCGTCCGATCAACAAAGTACTTAACATGTTGTGCATGTCTAAAAGTACGCTATACTGAACCAGGGAGGTCTGTGGGCTTCTCAAAAGGAATACCCAACACACAACTTCATAACAACTCAGAATATAGGAGTGCTCATTTGGCACGATTCATCCTTAAAAGCCATAATGCCACATTAAATCATTCACACAAGACACAACACTATCAATCTTACATCCAAAATTTATCTTAGTATCGACATGTTACACTAGATTGATACATAAAGAATGGGTCCTTCAACAGAACCCCACTCATTCATATGCTGATGCCCCTGATCGGGGTTATTCAAAATGAGCCGCAACTTGAGTCAAGGTTATAAAACATTTCTCCCAAGTGTGTGGACTTGGGAGGGGCCAAATGTGACTTCGCAATCCTGCAAGACTTAATCATACTTTGCAAAAGTTGTGCATTTTGAAGAGCCCTGGGTTTGCAGAAGGAAATCCTCTTTAAAAGAACTATAGTGCACAAGTGCAACTTCTAGTGTTTTGAAAACAGGTGATAACAGGATAGGCACAAGACTACATTTATGTAAGTACATATTTACCATGAGTGTGAGCATATGCAGGTTATAACATGTCAACAAACAACTCTCCACTTGCGATGCCGTACATCGAGGGAAAAGCACATAAGTAATACATGAGGTACCAAAACCATACATTGACCACTTAGACAGGCAAACACATAAGGTCATAAGTAATACACGAGACACAAGGTCGTATCTCACTCAAAGGAAACGTGCAGGCAAAAATGGATGCAAGCAAACAAGGGCATATGTATTTCAAGAAATACGAAACCACACCTCAAATTCATAAACACTCCGCAAAATAATAATCGAATAATGAAATTGTACATCCACCCATAGAAAGGTACAGGCAAGTATACATGCAAGCAATTTAGGGCATAAGTATTGCAAAAAGTGCGAAACCACCTTCAACACGTAAGCAAATACACAAATTAATACTCGAAGAGTAAAACCGTACCTCGACTAATAAACATGAAGACAAGAACAATAAGTCACGCAACAGCAGTATAAATCTAAGTACAACTAGCATAGACATTTTAATTATTTCAACTTAATTAGATCTTATTGCCCCTTGTGCGACTTTACCCTACCTCGGGATGTCGTGCAGCTGCGTACGCCTACGCGAGAGGATAATACGAGGGTTGAGCCATGGAGCACGATCGGGACCTGTTGCGTAAATAGGCAAGAGTGTTAAATATTCAATTATGTTAATATAATTAATGGTGCAACGGGGCAAGGGTAGAATTAGGCAATGGCGGCACCGACGACAATGGAGCGACAGGGAATGAGCCACTGTCAAAAACAGCGAGGCGGCAGGGGGTCAGCCCCTGCAGACAGCACTGAAGTGGCAGGGGTCGCACCCTTGCCGACAGCAGCGGACGAGGTCGTGGACGAGGTATTGGAGGCAGAGGAAAGCTTCAATGTACATTCTGTGGAAAATCTGGACGAGGTCGTGGACGAGGTATTGGAGGCAGAGGAAAGTTCAATGTACATTCTGTGGAAAATGTGGACATTTAGAAGATCGTTGCTGGGATAAACATGGTCGTCCAACCTCCTCTTCATCAAAGTCATATGCTCCTAAAACAAATGTTACTACGATCGAGGCAACAAATATACAAGAGAATATCATTGCAAATGAAAGTAGTATCACCCTTAGTCGTGCGGAATATGATGAGTTGATAGCTCTTCGACCTTTGAGTTTCACCCCTCCTGTAGCTGGTGTTGCCTATTCAACTGAAAATCATCTTCATCCGACTTATAGTAAGTGGGTTATTGACTCTGGTGCATCCAGACATTTGTGTGGAAATTCACGTGTTTTTTCAGATCTAAAGGATATTAAGGCTCAGCTTGGAGTCTCATTAGCCGATGGGAGCTCCTCCCCGGTTGTTGGTCAGGAAAATATTTCTATATCCTCCTCATTACAGTTGAAAAATGCTCTTCATGCTCCAAACTTTTCTCAAAGTTTACTCTCTGTTAGTTGCCTTATAAAAGAACAAAACTGTAGAGTAATATTTGATCCAATGGGTTGTCATTTTCAGGATTTGCTGACGGGGAAGAAGATTGGTGGAGGCTATGAAGAAAATGGAATTTACTACCTACATCATCCAATGGGTATTGTTCATGCTGCAGTGGAATATTCATTCAGTCCTGTTCAGTGGCATCGTCGTCTTGGTCATCCTTCATTGTCAAAGCTTTGGTCGGTCTTTCCTCAGATTCCTTCCACCACATCATTTCAGTGTGAAGCATGTCAGTTGGGCAAGTATCATCGCAATTCGTTCCCTTCGAGTCAGAGTCAGTCTAGTAATAAAGTTTTTGAACTTCTTCATGCAGATGTATGGGGTCCTAGTAAGATTCCTACTAGGACTCAGTGTCGTTATTATCTTCTTATTGTTGATGATTTCTCTAAGTTATCATGGGTATTTTTAATAAAAGAACGATCTGAAGTTCCAAGTATTATCAAATCCCTAATTCTTGAAATAAAAACTCAGTTTGAATCTATTGTCAAGATTTTTCTCACTGATAATGCTCTCGAGTTTAAATCAAAAGGTCTGTTACAATTTTACCAAGATCATGGCATCCAACCCCAAACTTCATGTGCCTATTCATCTCAACAAAATAGGGTGGCTGAGCGAAAACATCGGCACCTCCTTGATGTTGCCAGGACCATTATGATTCAATCCAATGTTCTTGCGTTATACTGGGGTGATGCGATTACCACTGCTTGCTATCTGATCAACCGCATGCCTTCGTCTTCTGTGGGTGATCAAATTCCAGTACATATCCTAAAACCGAATGCCCCACTTTTTTCTTTCTCACCAAAAATATTTGGATGTGTTTGTTTTGTACACAAACTTGGCCCTGACCATGATAAATTAGCCGCTCAAGCTACAAAATGCATATTTATCGGTTATCCAAAAAATCAAAAGGGCTATCGATGTTATGATCCTATTTCTCGCCGAGAGTATGTCAGTGCGGATGTATCTTTCCTAGAATCCTCTCCATATTACCCTAGTTCTGATTCCCCGCTGCAGGTTGATCCAGCTGAGTCTTTTCTATTACCCATACCTCCTTTTCCTTTGGAATTTGTGCCCTTATTACCGAACCAAACTTCATCCTCTTCCAGATTTAATAATCCTCCATTGGTATATGTGCGTAGAGCTCCACTTCCGCAAGAGCCTTCATCTTCTTCTTCTTCTGAGGTAAGTTCTACTGACAATAGTGATCTTCAAGATGATGATAACAGGCCTATTGCTCTACGAAAGGGGACAAGACAATGTACCTTATATCTCATATCTCATTTTGTCTCCCATGCCAGAATTGGACATCAGATGAAGTCTTTTATTTCAGCCTTATCTGCTGAAACTATTCCTCTGAACTATCAACAGGCAGAACTTGATAATCGCTGGAAGCTGGCTATGCAAGAAGAAATGACAGCTTTAGTATCTCAGCATACCTGGGATCTAGTTGATTCCCCAGCAGATGCTGACATTGTTGGATGTAAATGGGTATATACAATAAAGTACAAATCTGATGGTTCTATTGAAAGGTACAAGGCCAGATTAGTCGCGAAAGGGTATACTAAGACATATGGAATTGACTTCTTTGAAACTTTTTCTCCTGTTGCACGGATGGGTACCATCCGTCTTGTTCTCTCAGTAGTTGTTCAGCATGGTTGGAACTTGTGCCAATTAGATGTGAAAAATGCATTTCTATATGGGGATCTATCTGAGACCATTTACATGCAACAACCTCCAGGATTCGAAGTTGAGGGGGAGTGTCAGAAGGTGTGTAGATTGAGAAAGGCGATTTATGGCTTGAAACGAAGTCCTCGTGCATGGTTTCAAAAGTTGTTTGAAGTGATGTCAAGCTTTGGCTTTAATAGATCAGCAGCAGATCATACACTTTTTATAAAGAAAACTATTTTTATAAAGAAAACTAGCTCTGGCATAGTTGTTATGGTGGTATATGTGGATGACATCATTTTTACAGGAGATGATGTGAAAGCTATTAAAGCCACAAAGGCTCATCTTCAAAAACACTTTGTTACAAAAGACCGTGGTTCACTCAGGTAATTTCTGGGTATAGAAGTTGCTAGGAGCCGTGAAGGGATGGTTTTGTCTCAACGGAAGTATGTTCTTGACTTATTAAAGGAAACGAGCATGTTGGGAGCTAAACCAGCAAATATTCCCATGGACCATAAAGTTCAGTTGTTTGAAGAAGGGTCAAAACCAGTTGATAGCAAAAGCTATCGCTCCCTAGTAGGGAAGTTATTATATGTAACTGTGATCAGGCCGGATATTGCTTTAGCAGTAAGCAAAGTTAGCCAGTTTATGGACAAACCAACTGAGGTACACTGGAATGCAGTCATAATGATTCTCAGATATCTAAAATCATCCCCTGGAAAAGGGTTATTGTTCAGGAAAGGTAGAACTCTGGAGATAGTAGCCTATTCTGATGTTGACTATGCTGGATATGTAGTAGATAGAAAATCTACCACAGGATTCTGTGTGTTTTTGGGAGACAACTTGATTTCATGGAGAAGTAAGAAACAAAATGTGGTTTCCAGGTCGAGTGCAGAATCAGAATATCGAGCTATGGCTCAAACAGCTGCTGAATTGATGTGGGTTCGCACTGTTCTTCATGATCTCCAGGTGAAGGTTCCCTCTCCAACGACCATGATGTGCGATAACAAAGCAGCAACATATATAGCAAACAATCTTGTCTTTCATGAGAGAACAAAGCACATTGAGGTTGATTGCCACTATGTAAGAGATATGATTCAAGCTGGTCATATCACTACCAAATACCTAAAGTCGGAAGACCAAGTTGCAGATATGTTTACAAAGCCTCTTGCTAGGCCAAATTTTTCAAAATGTTGTGACAAGCTGAGCATGATTGATATATATGCTCCAACTTGAGGGGGAGTGTTGAGAATAGGTGGTTCTTTGTTTAAGTTCTTTTATATTAGAGGTGTTTTTGAAATTTTGTCCTCATAAGGACTTAGATGTAATTTCTCTTTTTGCCTCTCTCTATTTAATATAAAGAGAAGCCTTAATCAATGGTTAACGAGTTCTATTCTTGCAGTCGTCTCTCTCTCTCTTCCTCTCTCTCTCTCTCTCTACCTAGGGTTCGGGGCATCTCTTCTCTTCTTGAACAGGGGCATCTCTTCTCTTCTTGAACATATATATATATATATATATATATATATATATATATATATATATATATATATATATATATATATATATATATATATATTAACATTTTATTGTTAATGCTAAAATGCATTTTCTAATTATGACATGATATTGTTAATGCTAATATGCATTTTGTTGTTAATGTCAATTTTTTATTTAATGAATGCTCATGTTTTATTTCTTAGATACTTACATAGATCAAGTTGTTGCATTAATGTTATTTTTACATGTTAATCTCATATTTTTTTAGTATTTATTTCTTGTTGGTTGTTGCTTCATCAATAAATTTTTTTTTATAATTTTAGATATTTTTTATAGTTTTTTTAAGTTTAAAAAAAAACTTTGAGGCTTACGCTTTACGCCTCGAGGCTTACGCCTCACCTCAAATTTTGGTGGAGCGCCTCGCTAAGCCTCGACGCTTTTCACAACACTGTGAAGGACTGACAGAAAATTAATATAAGATGAATGAGAATAGGCAGGCGTGACAGGCAGATTTCAAACTAGCAGTAATGAGATGTTTTTGAAACGATAGAGAATGAAACTAAGAAACCAGAAAAGATGGAGAAGAGAGTCAAAAACCAGCAGCAACGTGATATGGGAATGAAACTGAGAGAAAAAAAAACTCGGCTTTATGAAACTGAAAGGAACTCAACTTAAGAAGATACGGTAGCAGAACTCGGCTTTATGAGGGTGGAAGAGAACTCGATTTAAGAAGGGACGATAACAGATCTGAAATGGTTTCAGATCTGCGACAAATAAACTCACTAAGAGAGAATGGAAGTAAGACGATAGCAGATCTGAAAGGATTTCAGATCTGCGACCGAGAGACTCACTTAAGAGAATAAAAATAACAGAAGGGAAAAGAAGGATGAAGGTAACGTGACCTGTCGACTTTTCACGTTGATGGAGCACGGGCTTGACAACTTTTCTTCACGCCCAGAACCTGCACTACTCTGATACCATGATAAAACTGCCTTTGGATGGTAGAATTTGTCCTGAAAACCAAGAAGGAATGGAAGGGGAGAGGAGAGAGAAGAGAGCACGTTCTTTTCTTGGAATCGGCAGCCACTATGAATTCACGATGGCTGCACTAAACTTCATTAAGATAAAATAGGTTTTACAAATCTTTTACAATGACAAAACTACCATGTGTCAGTAATGCATATTACATTATAATATAACATACACATGGACTATATGGATCCTCTACTGGATCCATATTTGATCTGTATTCTAACAACTGGGTCACCGATTCAGGACTGCTGATCCACATGCCTCTTATGTGTTTTTGTCATGCATTTTGTGATTTTAATGCATAATTCCCATAAAAGAATACTTGTTATAAATAATATATGTTTTTAAATCATAAATATTAAAATTATGTATAGTTGAATACTTATATAGCTTAGTCATTGATGTCATGTGCTAAATTTAGTGATTATACAATATGAATTTTGATTTTTTCCATATCTTAACACTAGAAGATGCATAGTCCTAGCTCGTCCAAGTTAACGAGTCGACCCGCTGACTCGTGAGTTAAGGGTTGGGCAATCCGACTCCGAGTCACGAGTTTGTCAACTATGGTAATATTCACTCACGTGATTTTATGAGATCTTGCGTTTAAAATTTCTTTGGCATGCTCTTATGAGAAACATAAATACTTTATGTGATTGAGAAGTGTTAAGGTTAAGCGGGTTATATATATCTTGTTGTTTTTTGCAAATTTAAAATTATGCTCATAATTTTGTTCTATTGATATATAATCTTTATACTTGAGATTGTCTTATATTTTATATAAGGTTTGTTTATCCATGCATAAGTTTTTTTAGCATGTTTTTTTCATGCATGATTTGTCCCTTATGGGATTTTTGCATTCAACCTTGTGGGATTTATGATCTCTTCGATAAGGTTTACGAAGGATGCATTTTAATGTGTTTTTTAAAATATTATTAAAATAATTATTGAGTGCGCTTTTGTTGGCTTTCTAGTGGCCTTTGGGATTGAGGCATTTGTACCTTGTGGTTATGGTATTTCTTGTCTTATGATCCTTTAGTGAACATTATCTTACGTGTTTTTAACATCATGTTGACTTACATGGGGATCTATGTATTATGCTTCTTGCATACTTTCTCATTTATAAAACATCACAGTTTTATGATTGTATTCTATGTGTGCCCTTGTATGGGTTTTGTAAGTATGCCCCACTGTGGGTCCCATGGGTGAACTCCCTTGAGAGTTGCATTTTTGTGACTGTCCATTGTGTATTTTTTGGTGGACAATGTTGGGGATATCTGTAGATTATCACTCCTTTGCATACTTTGTTGAGTGTGCTTTTAAGTGGCCCTTTGTGCTTACCTATTTGCTTGTATCTTGCCATATGATTGCATTTATTGCATAGTATTACTAAACTTGTTTGAGGATTCAAATTCTTGTTATTTGACTTGATTTGAAGACTCTTGTACTTATTGCCTCTTTGTTTTGGCTTAGTTTATTCTTTTATCTGATGCATCCATTTTTGGCCTTTTCGAGGTAAGTTATGTGCACCTTGATGTTATGGAGACAGATATAGTTGTTGAGGTGAGTTATGTGTGCACCTCTATATTTTGTCAGTTTAGATTGTTGATTTATTAGTGCAATATTAGCGTTTTTTGGCTCTTCCTGACAGATATTTGACCTCTGGTTCTATGAGTTGTATTACTCAGTTGTTTATTTGGCCCTCGTTGTTTATTGGATGCTCGTATTGATCTTTACCAGTGATGGCTCAACTGCTATTAGCTTGTGACCATATTGGTCCTTATGGATTAAATCTCATATTATTGCAAAATTTATTTTTTTTATTTGAATATTTTTTACAAATCTTCTTGCTTATTGAGATCAGTTTGGTTTCATTACAGTATTTTTACGCAGGGTTACTGGAAGCACCATAGCATATGAGGAAGCATGCTTTCCCGAAGCACGTTTCGGAAGCACAAAACGTGGTGTTTCCGAAACATGCAAGGAAGCACCAAAAAAAATTGAAAAGCTCACTTTCCCCAAGCTTTCCCTTATTTTTTCATTTTTTTGTGTTTTTTTTTATTTTTCTTACTTTTTTCTCTTTTGTTGGCTTCCGGTTCACTTCCTAGGTCCCTTCTGAGACAATTCCTGGTTCGCTTCTAAGTCATCCTGCACTTCCCGCTTCCTAAAATTTTGGAAGTGTCTCGCTTACCACTTCCGCTTCCTGCTCCCGCTTCCTCGACTGGAAACTCTGTTTTTACCTCTTATTTTCTTCACTCTTCACTCTTCACTCTTCACTCTTATTTGAGTAATTTTTTCTTTGGATAAGAGATTTTGTTTATCAATTTTACAACCATGGTTATGGTGAGTTATGTGCACCCGTTGTAGTTGATAGTATTGATTGCAGTTTTACAACCATTTGTGAGGTGAGGGATGTGCACCTCTTGTGGTTATAATTGATATTTGACCCATAAGTGATCCTTGTTTATTCACACTTTTTGTGTGTTTGTAAAGCCCATAAGAGACATTGATCTCTTGTCTTATGAGCTGATACACTTAAATTTTGAAGATGTTGAGTTGGAGGTCAAAGAGGTAATTGCTTGTGGTGAACGAACTAGAGTTGAGATTTGCAAATATCATCTATTTTGTTATGATTTGTTGTATGTGGGATTTTTAAAATCTCTCTATGTATTTTCTAATCTTTTCCTTTGCCCATTTGCTCTTGCATGGAAAATGATTATTCATTGAAAAACTTTCATGCATTTTGTGTGCATTTGTTCATCAATAAAGAATATATTTTTTATGTTTGAGTGTTCTTGATTAGCTCTTAAGTGGTTTTCGTGTTTATACCGCTTTGAATGCTTTGTGCCTATTGTTTGAAGTGTGTGAAGACTTCTTGATTTCATTAAAAATGTGTTAATTACATGTTGCATATATATGTTAGAGAGTATTTGGATTTGTTCCATGTTGGCTATCTTGTATTTTTGTATGAATGTAATTAATTCCTCGTTTATTGTGAACTCCTTTGAGTTCTTACATTTGATATACATGTTGTCATGTTTTGCTTAGTATAATTAATGAGTTTTATCTTTATTTGAAATGTTTACCTAACCCTTTGGGACATTATTGTAGGATTGTTTATATCTTATTAATATTGTCTAATATGTGCTTGTCTTTTGGACTTTAGTGATCAAAATTCTACTATTTTCATAATTTATATTTCTTTGAAAAATATGTTGTTTTTGTTAAAATACGATGATCTCCAGGTTCACCTGTGCAAGAAAAGAGAAAACCCAATAATGGGAAAGAGGCTGCAGAAAAACAACACGTTAAGTGTTCAGCGTGTTTTCATTGTATTAGGGTATGAGTATTTAACTAATACATACTTTTAGGGTACAAAAATACCCTTTAATAACAAAAAGAATTACAACACTATGTTTGGATCTGGATCCGATCCGGTACAAAGGTCGGGTCCAGTCACTTCTTTTCAGCCTCCCTCAACTTGTGTATGGTCTTGAACCATGAACAACTTGCTTTTCAGAAACCAGAATCTGTCCTTTGTGAGCCCTTTGGTGAAAATATTTGCAACTTGCTCATCAGTTCGCACAAACATAGGCTCAATCTCCTTTTCTTCAACCTTTTTCCTGAGGAAATATTGATCTATCTCAATGTGCTTGGCTCGACTATGATAGATGGGGTTAAAAGACATTAATGGCACTTTGATTATCACACAGCAGAAGTAATCGAGTAATCGGTTCTCCCATCTCTGCTAGGAGATGTCTTATCCATGTAGCCTCAGCAGTGGCAGCAGCCATCGATCTATATTCAGCCTTTGTACTCGACCTAGCAACCGCCTTTTGCTTTTTACTGCTCCAAGACACCATGTTTGACCCAATAAAACTAGAATAACCAGATACTGACCGTCGTTCATCTGGGTCACCCGCCCAATCAGCATCAGCATAAATAATGATTTCATGGTCATCTTGATTTGATTCACTTTTCCTGTATACCAGGTCATCACCAACTGTACCTTTTAAATATCGTAGTATTCGCTTTACTGCCTCCATGTGCGGTGTATGAGGTTCATGCATAAACCGAGATACCTGATTAACCGAATACACTATGTCAGGTCTAGTAAAAGTTAGGTATTGCAGCATGCCAACTATGCTGCGATACCTAGTCGGATCCTCATATAAATCTCCTTCTTTAGAACTCAGTTTCTGATGGATGATACTGGGAGTTGCTAATGGCTTACAATCTTTCATGTCTGCCCTACTAAGAATATCCATTGTGTATTTGTGTTGAGTAAGAGTAAGGGTATCACATGTCTTATCAACTTCCACCCTAAGAAAATATCGTAGATCTCCCAGATCCTTCATTTTGAATCTCTTATTTAATAACTTCTTTACTTCCTCAATATGACCTCTGCAGTTCCCTGTGATAATAATATCATCTACATATATCAATAGAAGAGTGGTAACATCTCGTTCATTGTGAATGAATAATGAGTGATCTAGAAGAGACCGAGAGAAACCGTGCTTCTGTATTTCCAGTGAAAAACTCTCAAACCATGACCGAGAAGTTGGTTTCAATCTATATAGTGCTCTTTTCAACTTGCATACATACTGATTGGCATCTTGTTCTGCGTACCCAGTGGGTTGCTCCATATAAACTCTCTTTTAAGTCACCATGTAAAAAGGCATTTTTTGCATCTAGTTGGCTCAATGTCCATCCATGTTCAATGGCTAGACTCAATACAATACGAATGGTCCGCATCTTAACAACAGGACTGAAAGTTTCATCAAAGTCATGTCCTTGTTCTTGTGTGAACCCTTTAGCTACAAATCTAGCTTTATACCTTTCAATGCTCTCATCTGGTTTATATTTTATTTTGTGCACCCACTTTGACCCAACCACATTTCTATTTAGTGGTCTAGGCACAACTTCTCATGTACCACATTCATGTAAGGCTTCCATTTCTTCATTCATCGCTTCAATCCATCTTCTGTAACTCGCAGCTTGATAGAATGTGAGAGGCTCATCTTCTTTATTTATGGACGTTAGGAACAATTGAAAATCCAAAGAAAAGTTTTTATAGCTTACCCACCTGTCAAGCGGATGTCGGGTTCGGGTGGATCTCCTGACATCCAACATTTGTGGAGCGGAAGTAGAAGGACCAACATCTGTGCCAGGGATGGATGAGGGGCCTTTCTCACGCCGGGTGTAGACAATACCCTTATACCTTATTGGCTCCAAGTTTTGTGTAGTAACCTCTTCTAGTTGAGAGTCATCTGTTGATTCCCCACATACCTCTTCCTTACTGCAACCTATAGGACAATCATCCCTAGTATTGGAGAAGAGTTCTGAATTTAACCATGGATAGTACACCTCAACACTGGGACTTCGAGTAGCAACATGAAGGTTTGGATTAGCAGGTTGATTGTCAAAATTCATCTTGTCAAACACGACATTTCTTGATATTTTGACACGTTTGCTTAACGGATCATAGCACCTATACCCCTTGTAGTCTTCAGCATATCCCAAGAACCTGCACTTTAAGGCTTTGTCCTGAAACTTATTTCTCATTGAACCATCAATGTGAACATAGCAAACCGATCCAAACACACGTAATTCATGATAGTCGGGATGAATGCCAAATAAGGAGAAAAATGGTGACCTATTTTCTAAAATGGTCATGGAGAGCTGATTTATCACATGGACTGTGGAGTGAAAAGCTTATGTCCATAGGGTGATAGGAAGATTACTTTCATGCATCATGCTGATTGCACTCGCAACAATATGTCGATGCTTCCTCTCAGTAATCTCATTTTGTTGAGGTGTATGTGGGCAAGACACTCTTCTCTTTATCCCATTAAGATAAAGGAAACTAACAAAATCATTAGAAGAAAATTCACCTCCTCTATCACATTGGAAATTCAGAATGTTTGTAGAGAAATGATTTCTGACAAAGGAGTGAAATTTTTGAAACAATCCAAAAACTTCTGATTTGTGTTTCATAAAAAATATCCAAGTATCGCGTGAATAGCTATCAATGAAAATAAGGTAATATTTACTGCCAAAAACAGAAGCAATTGGGGCAGGACCCCAAACATCAGAACAAAGGGCATTGAAGCTCTCTTATTGATTGAATTGAAAGGCAAAACACGACTCTTACATAAGTGACAACTAGGACACTTTGTATCACTAGCTTTTGGACTCAGACTGGACTTAGGAATGAAATTATTCAAGACAAGTTTTTCAATAAAATGATGACCACAATGACCCAAACGACTATGCCAAAGAGTTGGCTTATTACATTCAAAAATGGCAAACACATAATCGGAAGAAACAAAAGATGGATGTTGATGAGGCTTCAAGGATGAACAGGCAGAATGAACTGAGAATGAGGGATCTTCTTGGAAGATGTACATGTTGCCTCGTCTCTTTCCCTCAGCGAATGTCTCCCTCGTGCGAAGATCCTTGACATAAACAGAAGAGGGAGTAAATTCAACTAAGGCATTAACATCATCAACAAGTTTTGAGACAGAAACAATATTCTTCCGAATATTAGGAGTATGAATAACATTTGAAAGATTAAGAGAAGATTTGTACATTGGTATAATGGCATTTCCAATATGTGAGATGGAGTGATGAGAACCATCTCCTGTGACTATGCTATTTTTTCCAACATAAGGAGTAAGATTCAAGAGCTTACCCGCATCACCCGAAACGTGGGTCGCGGCTCCGGAGTCAACGTACCAAATACCTTTATCATTTTGTTTCATATTCAAGGCTGCCAATAGCAACTCCTTTACTTCTCCATCCCTCTTAGCTTCTGTTTGTAGGGTTTTTCTCTTATTTTGAGGGTTGAAACAACAATTTGCTTTAATATGCCCTTTCTTATTGCATAGGAAGCAAGTAGCAATGGGCCTTTGTCCCTGTATATTGGGCGTTGGAAGCAAACCACGACCTCCAAAGGCATTTCTCCCTTGTCCTCCTCTTCCTCGAAAAGAATTTCCTCCTCTACCTCTACCATAAGTCAGACCGGTGGCCAGTGTTAAAATATATGTAATCAATATATTTATATATATTTATATAAATATATATAAATATATTTATCACACACTACCCGATAAGGGGTAGTTCTGTAAACTCGCCCAATAGGGGCATTGTAGTCTTTTTACTTTTCTTCTTTTTCCTTTTTCTTTTTCCTTTTTTTCTTATTTATTTTTTGTTTCTTTTTTGTTCTTTTTGTGCATTAAATGCACAGCCATTGGGGGGGCCAACAATGAGTCGTTGGGCCCCCAACAGTCACAATTGTGACCGTTGGGAGCCCAACGACTCCTTGTTGGGACTCCCAATGGTCCCTCTCTCTCTCTATTTTCTCTAACTCTCCCTCACTTCTCTCTTGCCTATAAATAAGTGGGGTCTCCCCCTTTGTAATGAGTGGCTTCTACAAGCCTCTTTGTGCCTTTATAAGAGTTTATGCTTTCTAGCCATTATTGGCTTTTGTGTATGTCCTCTTTTGGACTTGTTCTTTGATTTCTATGTGTGAATGTCCATTGTAGGACATACTTTCCTTTTCCGCATATTTCATTACATGGTATCAGAGCCTTGGTTGTGCTCTTGATTCATATAGCTAGTTTTCTAGTTATTCCTCTCTCTTGGTTTGTCTTTCATTCTTGATTATATGATGGAATGAGAACAAAAGATTGATCTCTCCTTCAAGCTTAATGGTACTAACTACATGATGTGGGCCACCGCCATGGAGAACAACCTCAAAGGTAAAAAGCTTTGGGGATATGTTATGGGCACCGTTAGGGAACCTCAACTTCAACTTACGAAAATAGATGGTGATCAAGAAAAAACTCTAGAAGGAAATGCTCGCATGAAGGCTATTGAAGATCACCAATCGAAGGTAGAAGATTGGGAAAGTAAGCATGCAAAAATTCCGCCTAGCAAATGAAGCATGGTTCTTTATGAAAGGTATGTATACCCAAAAAGACCTTGCTCGTCAATTCTTTATCCAAGAAAAAATCCGTACCATTAAGCAAGGTGAAATAAGTGTAAGAGATTATTATAGCACTCTTGAACCCTTATGGGATGAGCTATCCCTTCTTGAACCCAAATGGGTATCTAGTGAAGATGTGGAAATGAGAAGAAAACAAATGGAAAAAGAACACTTTTTCCAATTTTTACATGGGCTTAGGCCCGAATATGAACAAGTTAGATCCTCCCTTCTTCATAGATCTAAAACTGTTCCTTTGGAATATGCCATAGCCGAAATATGCCAAGAAGAAACACGTCTTTGCATGATTAAAGGAGGAGATGAAGTTTTTGCCGTGTCTAAACCCGGCAATCATATGAAAGCTTATAAGCCTCTACACTTTGGGAGGCAAAATAACTATAATGGCAATTAGAGGAAAGCCATTTGCCATCATTGTCAAGAACCGGGTCATATAAGACCTAATTGTCCGAAGATAAATGAACCTCCAAAAGGTAAAATTGCTATTATTGAAGAAATTTCACAAAAGAAGGAGGAGCCAATGAAAGGGAAAGAGTCCTTTTCTCTTGCTCAACTATCCGAAGCACTTCAAATTCTACTCAAATCGTTGTCAACTTCGGGAACAGCCATTGCCTCTTCCTCTCCTCCAAATATGTCTTCTTAGATTCTTGATTCTGGAGCATCCTTTCATATGACCCCTATTGAAAAAGGACTATCCAATGTATGTAGCAACTCCAAAAATCCGTTTGTTTCCACCGCCGAAGGTACCTCTTTGCAAGTTAAAAGTTTTGGAACTTTAAACTTTTCAAAAGATTTTTTTGTGCCAAACGTAAGGGTAGTACCTCAACTTAATTTAAATCTTTTATATGTTTCTCAAATATGTGATCATGGATGTGAAATCTCCTTCTCAACCAAGGATTGCTCTATATAGAATCTCCAGCTCGGGAAGCGGATTGGGTAAGGCCATAGGAGGAGAGATCTCTACTACATAAACAATTTGAAACTTCCCACTAACTCATTTTGTACTCATGTCCAAGATAAAAATATTGAAATTTGGCATCAAAGACTTGGACATCCAAGCTTCTCAAAAATGTACTCCTTTCCTTTTGGAAAGAAATTTTGTAATGAGAAACATTTTGTTTGCAAGAGTTGTATTTTTGGAAAAATGAAATCCACCCCTTTTCGAAATAGGACATTTGTGTCCAAAAGACCCTTTGAATTAGTCCATTTGGATGTTTGGGGTCCTTCTCCGGTCATATCAAAAGGAGGATACTCATATTATGTTACTTTCATTGATGACTACACTCGATATGTGTGGATCTATTTTCTTAATCTCAAATCCGAAGTTTTTAATTTCTTTAAAAAATTTCATATGATTGTCAAAAACCAATTTTCAAGTAATATCTCCATTCTTCGATCCGATTCCGGTGGAGAATATCTATCAAATGAATTTCAAGAATACTTAGAAATCAATGGCATTTGTCATCAAAGGTCATGTCCTAGGACTCCTCAACAAAACGGTCTAGCCGAAAGAAAGCATAGACACATCTTGGAAACCACTAGGACTCTTCTCATTTCCAAAGAAATTCCAAAATGTTATTGGGCCGAAGCCGCCTTAACTTCCACTCATTTGATAAATAGAATGATATCCTCATCTCTACAAAATATATTTCCATATGAAAAACTCTTTGAAAGAACACCCGATTTTAATAGATTAAGAATTTTTGGGTGTAAGTGTTTTGTCCTTACACATAAAAGAGATAAGTTATCTCCCAAAGCTATCGAATGTGTGTTCTTAGGATACGGAGAAAATCAAAAAGGTTTTAGGTGCTTCGACCCCAAAAGCAACAAACTATATGTATCCAAAGATGTTACCTTTTTAGAAAATGAGAACGGCTTTGAAAAAAATAAAGATATTGATGAAAGCGAATATGCTTTCTTATTTGATCTTCTCTCTCAAGAAGATGTGACTCCTCACGAAGAGGAAGTTCCTAATGATTTAGAGGATACTCCTCTTAGTAATGTTGAAAATGGAAGTAATAATTTTGAGAATAGATCTATTCAAACCTATGCTAGGCGTGGTCAAGAAGCTCCCATAAGTGCTTTAGAAAAATATTCTCAAAATTCCAACATAGAAGAAACCTCTTTAAGGAGATCTAGCCGAATCTCCAATCCTCCTAATAGGTTTGTTTCCTATGAGTCTCTAACACCTAAATATAGGGCATGCCTAATTGCATTACACTCTTATCATGAACCATCACACTATAATGAAGCCAAAAACATACCTCAATGGGTTGAAGCCATGAAACTAGAACTTAGTGCCCTTGAAAAGGCTAAAACTTGGGAAATAACTTCGTTACCCACTGGAAAGAAGTCTATTGGATGTAGATGGGTCTTCAAAATTAAAACTAAAAGTGATGGGTCATTAGAACGTTATAAAGCTAGGTTGGTAGCCAAAGGATATGCTCAAGAGTACGGAATAGACTATGAAGAAACCTTCGCTCCCGTAGCTAGAATGACTAGTGTTAGGACTCTTATTGCGGTTGCATCCGTTAAAAAATGGCCTATCTATCAATTGGATGTTAAGAACGCATTTCTTAATGGCGAACTAAGTCAAGAGGTCTATATGGATCCTCCACCTGGAGTATCTATTGGTGAAAATAAAATTCTTAAACTTAAAAAGGCACTATATGGGTTAAAACAAGCTCTAAAGGCTTGGCATGACAGATTTAGCAATGTAATGACTAGCTTAAATTTTCGTTCATGTTATACTGACACTGCGTTGTTTGTGAAAAGTGCAGGGTCCTCTGTAGTAATTCTACTACTATATGTTGATGATATGATCATTACTGGAAGTGATGAGCAAAGAATCCATGATATTAAGAAAATTCTAAAAGAAAATTTTGACATGTCTGACCTTGGTTTCTTAAGATATTTTCTAGGTATTGAAGTTGCCTATTCTCCCCGAGGGTATATTCTCTCTCAGATGAAACTTGCCGCTGACATTTGTTCCAAGTCTGGAATTTCGGATGATAAGAAGACAAAAACCCCTGAGATTATCAATGCAAAGCTAAGGCTGGAAGATGGGACACTTCTCTAGAATCCTACTCTGTACCGTCAACTCGTTGGGTCTCTGACATACTTATCCATCACTCGGCCAGACATAGCTCATGCAGTTCACTCCGTCAGTCAGTTTCAACATGCACCCACAACTGTTCACATGAGTGCAGTCTTAAGGATTGTCAGATATATTAAAAACACCATAACTAAGAGAGTTTTTCTTTCCTCTTCATCATCTCTTGATTTAATTGCTTATACAGATGCTGATTGGAGAGGAAATCCCAATGATAGAGTCTCAACCACTGGTTTTTGTGTTTTCCTAGGTGACTCTATGATTTCTTAGAGATGCAAGAAGCAGCACAAAGTGTCATTGTCCTCAACAGAAGCGGAGTATCGTGCAATGGCCACTACAACCATGGAGCTTGTGTGGCTTAGAAGTCTCCTCAGTGATATGGTCGTGGGGCCCATGCCACATCAGCGCCACCTCACATGCCACCTCAGATTATCTAACCGAGCTTACAAAAATGTCCCGCTAAAATGATATTTACCGAATATCGAAGTGGGATAAATTCTCAAGGGCAATTTGGTCATTCTGTCAGAAAGTGGGGACCTATATGTCATTTGTGGAGTACATTAGGGGTCAATTGGACCCGCATCCTTTCAAAGTTGCGGCAAAAATAACAAAAGTTTCTCAGTCGTGCACCGGGAGGGGGAGACACTCTGACTAGCAGGTCGACCAGGGGTATTTAAGTAATTTTCTGCACCAAAAAAAGGGTCTAGACCGCACACCATGGAATCCGATGCAATAATTAGAGTCCTCTCCCTTATTCATGAACAAAGGCTTGACTCTTTCAGCTAAATGACGAAATTACCCCCATCGGTAAATAAAATCATATTTGATAAGAATACCCTTTAGGTTTTATTTTTTGTCTTCTTTAGCACTCGGTCAAGGTCAGTGAGTAAGGTTGATATCAAAAATGACACAATGACCTTGACTAGTACAAAGTCAACATCAAACACTGAGGGTATTTTGGTCATTTGGCGAACATTCTAGAATTTGCAAAGTGGCAGTTTTGCTGCTGGCCTCAACAAAATTATTACAAATCAATCTTTTTTTTTATATAGTTGGACCAGATCCACTTGTTTGCCCAACATCATCATCTCAGTTCCTTCGAAGATGTGTTGCGATAACAAGAGTGTTATCTATATTACAAGCAATCACACCTTCCATGAGCGTACTAAACACATAGAGGTGGATTGCCACTATGTTCGAGATGAATACCTAAAAGGCACCATAGCACTGCCCTACGTCACATCCGAGTACCAGTTGGCGGACTTCTTCACCAAAGCCCTTGCTGCTCCTCGTTTCATGTTTCTTCTCAACAAGCTTTTGGTTGTATCCCCGTAAAGCTCGAGGGAGGGTGTTAAAATATATGTAATCAATATATTTATATATATATATATATATATATATATATTTATCACACACTACCCGATAAGGGGTAGTTCTGTAAACTCGCCCAATAGGGGCATTGTAGTCTTTTTACTTTTCTTCTTTTTCCTTTTTCTTTTTCCTTTTTTTCTTATTTATCTTTTGTTTCTTTTTTGTTCTTGTTGTGCATTAAATGCACAGCCATTGGGGGCCCCAACAATGAGTCGTTGGGCCCCCAACGGTCACAATTGTGACCGTTGGGAGCCCAACGACTCCTTGTTGGGACTCCCAATGGTCCCTCTCTCTCTATTTTCTCTAACTCTCCCTCACTTCTCTCTTGCCTATAAATAAGTGGGGTCTTCCCCTTTGTAATGAGTGGTTTCTACAAGCCTCTTTGTGCCTTTATAAGATTTTATGCTTTCTAGCCATTATTGGCTTTTGTGTATGTCCTCTTTTGGACTTGTTCTTTGATTTCTATGTGTGAATGTCCATTGTAGGACATACTTTCCTTTTCCGCATATTTCATTACAGCCAGCACATCCTGAGTCCCTGAATGCGCATGGGTGTCCTCAGAAAACCCTTTCAGGGTCATTTCATACTGCAAAAGCTTTGCACGTAGATCTTTAAATTTTGGAAGCTCTGGGAGACACAGCAAGGACGTCACCAGAACATGATAGTCTGACCCCAATCCACTCAAGGTATGTTGCACCTTGTCTTTATCACTGACGAGACATCCTACAATAGCCAGCTGATCTGTGATGCCTTTTATTTTATTCAAGTACTCCATAATAGACATCGAATCTTTCTTCAACATTTGAAATTCTCGCTTGAGAAATACGATTCTCGCTTCAGAGATCTGTGAATATGTCTGAACTAGCTTGTTCCATAGTTCTTTGGCTGAACAATCATCGGGAATGGCTACAAGAACTTCTTGTGAGAGTGTTGAGGTGATGTATGTCACTAATGCTTGATCTTTTTTCACCCAAGCAACATAATTTGAATTTTTGAGAAGAACAATAGATTGCGCCCCTTTATCGTCCTGCTTTTCCTGCAAAGTGAACTCTGGAGGGGGTGAGACTGATCCATCCAGATGACCAAAGAGATCCTGGCTCCTTATAAAAGGAACAATATCCTTTTCCAGGTCAAGAAATTTGAATTATTCAGCTTTTCAAACACTAATTGGCTAAGAAAGTTAGAGGAGAGGCCTGACTGTGGGAAAGTTGATTCCATTAGAAGATATTGTGGGAAGAAAGAGAAATTTCAAGAAAAAATTCTGAACCAAAATTTTAACTCACAAGAAACTCAGTTACTCGAATATTCTGTCCCCCCCCCCTCCTTTTTTTTTGTAGTATGACAGATATATTGTATTCGGGTATGATCAGAAAGAAAAATTGATCAACTAACTGAATATCAACATTAACGCAGTTCCAAGTTCCAGATTAAGTAGAAAGACGAAACGAGAATATGAATACTTCAAGATAAAGAATATTGCAGACTGAGATAGCAGAAATATGAATTTCAGAGAGTATAATATTCAGATCGACAGTAAAGAAAACTGACTATCAACAGAAAATGGTTCTAGATTAGGCAAAAAAACATGAAAGACAGGAATACGAGTATTTCGAGATAGCAATTATGCAAATTGAAGACTCACAAACATTAATTTCAGCAAGCATAGGATTCTGGTCGACTGCCAGAAACTGATGGATGTCTCTTCACGTTGAGAGACTCAAAAATGACGTCAAGAGACCCAAACGAGGACCCTTTGGTTTTCGAATAGATTAACTGATTCTGAATCTCTAGAGATTCAGATCTGAAGAAGAAAGTAAATCGGCTCAGAACTGAAACCGAGGAGGAGGAGGAAGGAGACGCACAAATAAATATGAAGAAGAGGTAAGGTAAGGAAGATGTTGACGTTCTTACTAGATTTGAAAACAGAGAAGAAAAGAGGGAGAAGACACAGAAATCGGGGTTGAGGAAAATCAGATCATCTTCTCTCTGTGGTCATTCCTTCTGGAAAAACAATCCCAGACCCAGTTTAACACTGCTCTGATACCATGTTAAAATACGACGATCTCCAGGTTCACCTGTGCAAGAAAAGAGAAAACACGATAATGGGAAAGAGGCTGCAGAAAAACAACACGTTAAAGTGTTCAGCGTGTTTTCATTGTATTAGGGTATGAGTATTTAACTAATACATACTTTTAGGGTACAAAAATAACCTTTAATAACAAAAAGAATTACAACACTATGCTTGGATCTGGATCCGATCCGGTATAAAGGTCGGGTCCAATCACTTCTTTTCAGTTTTATGGTTATGATTGTCTAAATGAGAAATTCTTAAAATTTGATTTTAAAGTATATTCTTTGTATCTATCTTAATGGCTATTGTAACTTGCTTGAATTGTTGCTAATGTTTATAATATTTTAGAATTATTGTTTAAGGTGCATTATCTTACTCGTTTTTTAAAAATTGTTTTGTTTATAGTACCTTTATGTTTTGTTGGGACTCTCTCTCTCTCTCTCTCTCTCTCTCTCTCTCTCTCTCTCTCTCTCTATATATATATATATATATATATATATATATACACACACTTTAATCCAGAGTTGTCAATCGAGGAAGCGGGAGCAAAGTACTTCCAAAATTTTAGGAAGTAGGAAGCGCGCGACAACTTAAAAGTGAACCAGAAATCGTATCAGAAACGAGAAGAGAAGTGAACCGAAAGCGCCTAGGAAGCAAGAGGAAAGCAAAAAAAGACAAAAAGAAATAAAAACAAGAAAAAAAGAAAAAAATAAGGGAAAGTGCACTTTCCAAATTTTTTTGGTGCTTCCCAACACGTTTCGGAAGTGCCACATTTCGCGCTTCCGAAATGCGGTTTGGGGAAGCGCACTTCTCCAGGTCCTATGGCACTTCCGGTAACCCTGCTTTAATCTGTGTTATACATATAACCTATAATTGTTTTTTAACTATTGTGTTAAAACATTTTCTTTTAAAACTATTTAATTAGGATATCTTCATTTGCGTAGTTGGAACCTTTGTTTTGTTCTCTCTATAGGTTCTTAAAGATGATATGGGTTGAGAAAAAAATTATGTTTTTCATGCATCATATTATGAAGGAGATGGAGATAGCCGATGAAGGCATTTGGTGAAGACTTGGATCCTTCCTTTTGTTTTTGTATTTTCAAACTTTCGATAATCACTCCATAAGTTTAAGGGGGAGTGTTAAAATGTATTGATATATATATATATATGGGTTAATATTGGCTACTAATGAAGGTACGCAACTAATGAGTAGAAATCACTCTTTTCTTGTAGATCAAATGTTACAGATGTGATCTACATGGTTTGTTTAGTAGGAAACTTGTTTTGAATCATGTGATTATGACAAGTAATTCGGTTTTAAAAGGGTCCAAAAATCAACGGCCCACAATGTGCCAAAATTTTATAATGCAAAAGATCACGTTTTTATATCAGAAAAGAACGATCCAAGGCTTGATCCTTAGCAAACAAACCACGCTGAACACATCTATGTGGTTATTGAGTCAATACAACTTGCACCTATGATTTCTACCTCATTAGTTTTGTACCTACATTAGTAGAAAATATTTACCCTATGTATATATATATATATATATATAATGATAGGGTGCTCCAGGTCCACCTAATCCCTTATCTAAACTGTTGGATTGTATCCAATCTAACGGTTTAGATGAGGCTGAAATTTTGATGGTCTTCCATATTTAATGGCTTCCAAAAAAATAAATGGAGGAAAAAGGGGCACTAAATTTAATGGTTTTTCATTATTAATGGTTCCCAAAAAATTAAATGAGGGTGGCATGGCTGGTGGAGTAAAGGATTTCAATGTTGAAAATTCTCTCTCATTTTATTTGCCACATCCTGCCATGACTTTCAAACCATGCATCATGTTGTCTATCATCAGTCCATGCATATGTATTATGCACCAATGTACAAATATGAACTAGAGATAGAGAAAGGGCAACTTTTTTTACAAAAAGCGAAAAAATGTGAGATGATAGACATGGAAGCATGCCATGCATGTATGAATATTTCACACACCCTTATTCATCATCCATTCATTTTATGCATTGATGCTATTCATCTACATGCATTTCATGCCCAAATATGGACGAGAGAGAGAGAGATAATTTATTTCATCTTTGGAATTCGGAAACCGCTTATCCTCCCTCATTTACTTTTCTCAAAGCCATTAATTATGAAAAGTTATCCCAATTTCAACATCTAATGTAATGAAGTATGCAGAAATGTAATACAAGAATGACAATGCATTCACAATATCCAATAATAGACAAGCACAAAGGCACAAGAGAGAGATAGTAAAGAAGTCCAAAGGGACAATGGAAAAAGCCTTCAAAAGGCTACACGCATAAAAAAAGTAAAGAGCTTTATTGAATGAGAGCTCACAAAGCTTAAAAATACAAGGAGAGAACACCCCTATTTATACACAAAGAGAGTAGGGAAAAAGGGAGCCATTAAGGGCTCCCACATGTTGTCGTTGGGAGCCCCCAACGATCATATAATGTGGAACCCCCAATGCATATTAAATAATTGAAAATAAAAGTAAAAAAGATAAAAATAAACTACCTATTAAAATAGTTGTTTCTAGAAACAACTATGTAAAATAACCAAAATACTCCTATCGGATATATATATATATATATGTTTATACATATATTTTAACACTCCCCTTAAACTTTACAAGGAGATGACCGAAAGTTTGCTAAAAAGAAAAATAAAACGGGGAGCAGGAAGAGCTTTAGTGAAGAAGTCCACCAACCAATACTCTGATGTGACATATGGCAGTGCGTTCCTCTCAGATATTCATCACGTATATAGTGGCAGTCCATCTCTATATGTTTGGTGCGCTCATGGAAGGTGTGATTGCTGACAATGTAAATTGCACTTTTGTTATCGCAGCATAGTTTCGAAGGACCGGAGATGTCTACACCCATATTTTTTAGAAGACTTCGTAACCAAACGAGTTCCATAGTAGTAGTTGTCATAGCCCGGTATTCAGTTTCAGTAGAGGATAGCAAGATTTTATGTTGCTTCTTGCATCTCCAGGCAATCAAAGAATCTCTTAAAAAGACACAAAAAACAGTAGTTGAGATTCTATCATTAGGGTTTCCTCCCCAATCAGCATCAGTATAAGCAAGTAAATTTAATAAAGAGGATGAGGATAGAAATAGCCCTTTAGTGATGGTATTCTTGAGGTATCTGACGATTCTTAGCATAACACTCATGTGAATTCTTAGCATAACACTCATGTGAACAGTTGTAAGAACGGCATGGGCAATATCTGGTCTGGTAATGGTCAAATAGGTAAGAGAGCCAATGAGTTGTCTGTAGTGTGTGGGATCTTTTAGAAGAGTCTCATCCTCCAGTCTTAATTTAGCATTGATTACTTCAGGAGTTTCCACCTAATTATCATCTGAAATTCCAGATTTAGTATATATATATCTGCAGCAAGTTTCATTTGAGAAAGTATATATCCGTGTGGAGAGTATGCAACTTTAATTCCTAAAAAATATCTTAAGAATCCTAAGTCAGACATATCAAAATTATCTTTTAACATATTTTTAACATTACGAATACCAATTTGATCATTCCCTGTTATAATCATATCATCTACATAGAGTAGAAGAATAGCAATACTAGTTCCTGCATTTTTCACAAAGAGAGCAGTGTCAGTATAACATGAACTAAAAGCCAGACTAGTCATGACATCACTAAATCTATCATACCAAGCCTTGGGAACCTACTTAAGATCATACAATGCTTTTAAAAGTTTAAGAATTTTTTCATGTTCAATGTTAAATCCTAGCAAAGGATCCATATAGACTTCTTTAATTAGGTTTCCATTAAAGAAGACATTTTTAACATCCAATTGATATATAGGCTATTTTTTAGTTGATGCCACAGTTATTAGGGTCCTAACACTAGTCATTCCAGCCACAGGTATAAAGGTTTCCTCATAGTCAATATCTTATCCTTGTAAGTATCCTTTAACTACTAATCTTGTTTTATATCGTTTTAAATTTTTAGTACTTTTAGTTTTAACTTTAAAAACCCACACACATCCAATAGGTTTCTTGTTGAGAGGAAGGTTAACCATGGTTGCCAGTTGAGGAAGCGGGAAGCGGGAGCGGGAAGCGAGATACTTTCAAAATTTTAAGAAGCGGAAAGCGTGGGACCACTTAGGAGCGAAGCGGGAAGCGTCTCAGAAGCGACCTAGGAAGTGAACCGGAAGCGATCTAGGAAGCGAGGGGGAAGCAAAAAAAATACAAAAAATACAAAAAAAAAATGAAAAAATGGAGAAACCGTGGAGGAAGCGCGAGGGAAGCGTGATGGGAAGCGTGCTTCCCATTAAAGAGAAGCATGCTTCCCATTTAAAAATGGCACTTCCCCGCACGTTTCGGAAGCGCGACGTTCCGCGCTTCCAAAACGCGCTTCGGGGAAGCGCGCTTCGGGGAAGCGCGCTTCCCCACTTACCTAGGCGCTTCCGGTAACTCTGAGTTTAACTATTTCCCAATTGTTAGCTTTCTTAAAAGCATCTAGTTCTATATTCATGGCTTCAATCCAATGTGATATATTTTTTGCTTGATTATAATGTGCGGGCTCATGATGGGAGTGTAAAGTTATTAAGCAAATCCTATAATTAGGTGTTAGTGTTTCATAGGACACAAACCTATTTGGTGGAATGGATTCTCTAGTAGATCGTCTAAGAGAGGTCTAGAGACTCATTGTTTTGAGAAAAAATTTCTAAGGCACTAATAGGTTTATTTTACTCACGCTGAGTATAAACTTGAAGATTTTTAGAATTATCAATGATGCCATCAGTACTCAGTGACATTTCAATATTAGAGTTTTCATGATGTGTGTCATCTATGATTTCAAAATGATTCAACGAATCATCACTAGAATGCATATCTTCCGTTGGAGAAAGATCATATAAAAACATGTAGTCAATTTCATTTTTCTTATCAAGATTTTCAAAACCATTTTCATCTTCTAAGAATGTCACATTTTTTAAAACATAAAGTTTGTTATTTTTGAAATCAAAGCATCTATATCCTTTTTTATTTTCACTGTATCCAAGGAAAACACACTCAATTGCTTTTGAAGACAACTTATCACTTTTGTGTAAAAGTACAAAGCATTTGCAACTGAAAATGCGTAAGCGAATGAAGTCGGGTGCCATGTTGAGAAGTTTTACAAGGAGAGATATTTTTCAAAGTGAATGATGGCATACGATTTAATAAATAAGTGGAGGTTAAAACGGCTTCAGCCCAAAAAATTTTGGGGATATTTTTAGAAGCAATGTTCTAGCGGTTTCTATAATAAGCCTATATTTTCTTTCCGCTAGCTCATTTTGTTGAGGTATTCTACGACACGATCTTTGATGACAAGTTTAATTTATCTTTAGGTAATTTTGGAAATCATTAGATAGATATTCTCCACCCGAATCGGATCTAAGAATAAATATATTGCTTTGAAATTGATTTTTAACTTTTATGCAAAACTCTTTGAAAAAGAAGAAAACTTCTGATTTAAAATTAAGAAAATAGATCCATACATACCTAGTAAAGTCATCAATGAATGTTACATAATATGAATAACCACCCTTAGACAAAACCAGAGATGGACTCCATACATCCGAGTGCACCAATTCAAAAGGTCTTGTTGAAACAAAGGTTCTAGTTGGAAATGAATAGATATCATTTTTCTAAGAATACAATCTTTGCAATTCATATCTTTTTCTTTACAAAATTTGTTCCTAAAAGACACAAAACATCTATTAGATGAGAAAGATATTTCATATCCATGGTCGGCAATTTAAGAAACCGAAAAAAGATTTAAGTTTAGTTTTGGAACAACTCTAACTTTTCGGACAAAAAACTTTTGAGAATTTTTGAGATCCAGTGTTCCTATACTTTTTATCTTTAAAAAGGTCCCATCAGCTGTAGAGACACAAGATATTTTTGAATTAGTGCATACATCGATTAAAGCATTTTCATGGGGAGTCATATGAAAGAATGCTCCCAAATCTAAAATCCAAGAATACGTATCGGGTGGTGATGGCAATGGCGGCACCCGATATAGAGGAGGTAGCTTTGAGGATTTGTTGAAGAGCCATGGAAATTTGTCCAAGTGTATCTTTAAGATCTCCACTCTTGCCTTCATCTTTTTTTTTTTTTGTAGTTGATTATTCAACGGAAGCAACCTTATACTTGAAAGTTTCATTCAATTTTGGGCAAGCGGGTTTAATGTGACCCGACTCATTACAATGATGACAAACGATCATCTTCCTACCTCCACCATAGTTATTATTGTTGGTATAGTTACCTTGCCTCCCAAAATGTGGAGGCTTATATGTTTGAACATTGTTGCCGGGTTTAGACATGGCTAAGACCTCATCAACAATCTTACTCATGCCAAGCCGAGTTTCTTCTTGAATAATTTCGGCAATAGCATCCTCAAAGGAAGAAGAGTAGATCTATATAGAAGGGAGGATCTAACTTGTTCAAACTCGGGATGAAGACCAAATAGAAATTAAAAAAACCTTTCTTGTTCCATTTGCTTTTGCCTAAGTTACACGTCCTCAATGGCAACCCACTTAAGCTCTAAGAGTACTAATTCATCCCATAGAGGATTTAAAGCATTATAGTAATTTTGAATGCTTAAGCTCAAAAGGTCTTACAAGACACTGTTTCTGGAATCTGAAGAACAAGTTGCACATGGTTCACTCCCATGCACAACTTGAGGGAGGGTATTAGAATATGGATTGGATATGGATCCGATATAGGATCCATATCCATTCACGAGTTTTGTTTTGTATTTTAATGTAACATGTGCAACTAATGAAGGGCACCTTTCTCATTGTAAAATGATTGTAACCCTATTAAGCCTAATGAAGTATTACTGCAGCAAACAAGTTAATTGTGGCTGCCGATTTCTGAAAGCTCCCTCCTTCCCTTCATCCTTTCTCGTGCTTGCAGCAGAACACGTCTGTTCATAGGTAAAATTAACAGAGAACACCTCTATTTATACACAAAGAGAGTGGAGAAAAAAGGAGCCATTGGGGGCTCCCACGTGTTGTCGTTGGGGAGTCCCAACGACTATAATGTGAGACCCCTAATGCATATTAAATAATTGAAAATAAAAGAAAAGAAAAAATAAAAAAGATAAAAATAAACTACCTATTAAAATAATTATTTCTAGAAACAACTATGTAAAATGACCAAAATACCCCTATCGGGTATATATATATATATATATATATATATATATATATATATATATATATATATATATATATATATATATATATATATATATATATATATATACATTAACATCTAAACTATGTCACATGGGTGCGGGTGCGGCACTTTCAAAAAACCTAGGTGCGGGGGTGCAGGGGTGCTGGGGTGCGGAAAAAATATAAAAAATTATATATATATATAAAGTCCAAAAGTTGGACATAAATGACCCTGGGTGCGTTGACTGCACCCAAGGTCAGGTTGACCGCATCGGGTGCAGGTGCGGCACCTAGTTGGAAAATCCCTGTGACATATAGGACAAAAAAAAATTTCTTGGCAATTTTTTTTTAAGTCCGAAAATTGGACCAAAATGACCCTGGGTGCGTTAACCACACCCGTGTCGCGTCGCGTGGATGCGGGTGCGGCACCCTGCTAGCCGAATCCCTGTGACACAGCATCTAAACCATTGGATTAGAAACAATCCAACGGTTTAGACAAGGGAGTAGCGGCTCCGAGAGCACCGTGTGTGTGTATATATATATATATATATATATATATATATATATATATATATATATATATAGAGAGAGAGAGAGAGAGAGAGAGATACTTGAGTATGTATAAATATTTATACATGTACCTATATGTATACATACTTGAGTATGTATAAATATTTGTATATGTATGTGTGTACATATATATTATATATGTAAATATTTGTAACAATTTTTCTCCTTTTTCTTTCTTTTTTTTTTGTATATCGGTTCTTTTTGGAATAGTCAACATAGAGTTGACTAGTCAATGGAGCTGTTGGAGCAGTCCAACAGCTCTATTTGAAACTACCTCTTGTGTATAAATAGGGGTGAAGCTCCCATTGTTCCTTTGATGCTCTTCTAAGCATTCTAACTCCTTTGTGAGTTTTATTATGAATAAAATATTATTATTTTTATTATTGTTGTTCTTGCTCTCATGACTTAGTGCTTTGTATTGCCCATAATGGCTGTTTGTATTGCCTATGTTGGCTCTTTTGTATTTCTCTTGCTTTCATGACATGGGTCCCATAGTGGCTGTTTGTATTGCCTATGTTGGCTTTTTGTACTTCTCTTGCCTTCATGACACTTTGATGGAGGCCATTCTGAAATAATCTAAAAAAAACTTAGTTTGAATACCTCAAGAAACAAACATATGCAACTCACTTCCTCGTATTTCATACCTAATCTAAACCAATCTGTGACATTTCAGTGTTATTCGAGTAATCTCATTAAACACACACTGTAAACAAAAAATATAAAATATCAATGATTTATTGATAAGCTGAACTCTAATATACATCCTGCATTTTCTTAAATGTAAAGAGTAGAACATCATGAACAAATTGCAATGCAATAAAACACTCTTCCCTTGACAATCCAAGTCAAACGAAAAAATAATATTCACACTCAAATTTTCCTTAGTCTTAACTCTTAGTCACCTGATAAAACATTAATGAGATCCCTGCATCAAAACCATAACTTGATAGCACAACTTTGTTAAGTAGTATCATGCTGCAAGAACAGACACAATAAGACAACCCTGAAATAAGGGCTTGGGATTTTCTCTCTGTTCCATGCAGTCGTTTTTCATCATCCTTCTCAACCAAACCACCCTGATCATTATCATCCGCAAATGGAGCATGGACAATGGGTAACCTGCATATAAGAGTACCAACAAGGAGAAATGTGGGTAGGCCATTTCAATGTATGATATATGACAAAAAACATTCTTTTAAATTATTAGCATCTTTTACTCAAACCCTTGGCAAAGATGCTGCTTCAATACCATCCTACCGTCAAACTTAAACCCAGGAAAACTTATGTTCCTTTCTTTCTTTTTCTTTCTTTTTCTTTCTTTTTCTTTCTTTTTTTCTCGGTAAAACATGGGGTTTCAACCAGAACACCAAAATTACCAAAAAAACAGAAAAAAAAAATAGTTGTACATGCTAAATGGGTGTGATCACCACGGATTAACTGAAAACCAGTTTCTAAACATTTAAACTCAACACACAGGTGCACAAACATCACGGACACCAACACACGTATACATGTGCATGCATCTGTGTGCATGCCGGTATATATATATATATATATATATATATATATATATATATATATATATATATATATATATATATATATATATATATATATATATATATATATATATATAGAGAGAGAGAGAGAGAGAGAGAGAGAGAGAGAGAGACCTACTACTAGTTCCTCTTCTTGCAGCATTTGTTGGAATACTGACTGGCTTCTGGAAACTGTTAAGGATCTTGTAAACTATGCCATTCCTCTTTTGTTTGGAGATTGTGCCATTCACAGTGCTAAATTCAGACCCCTCAACATCACGGTCATCTGATGCAACATTGAAAGACATGACACCTGCCCAACGAAACTAACAAACTTAGAATTCAGCAGACTGCTAAACAACCAATCACTGACTTAAGGGCTTAACCTCTACATACACCTAGGAAATAATCTAGGATAAATGTTAAGCACTTATGTTCTAGTTAATACATCTAGCACCTAGACAGGAATGACACACATTTCACAATGTTGCTTCATATAATCTTAATTAGATAATATTAGTTGCAAAACCAATTACTATGGCAGGCTCAGCATTTGGTTTAACACTGGCCCCTATATCTAGCAAGATACATGACAAGTTTACTGATACCCCCACCAAAGATATGCTGGCAAAAACAACACCAGCTGACATCTTCCTGAAAAATAAGAACTAGAAGAAGATTAAACAGGGGCACCCCAAATATTAATCTGTTGAAACACTTTCGGCTTTTATCTCTTGAACATCACTCAATAACGGCACTAGCCAACAGCCTATACATTAAAAATTCTCTCTTATTTATATCGGTCAAACTAAAACATGACATATTTGAGCTAGCAAAGAAAGCTCAACAAATAAGGCTTCAGCAAGTTCCTGATACATGCAACAATACGCAGATGCTATCTAACTGTAACTGCTTGCAAAGGAACATGAATGCTCACGTTATGTAAATGACAAAATTTAAAGGAAGAAAGCTTTTAAAGCAATGTAACTTTGCTGCCTACAATTTCTGGTAATAAACAAGTAGCTCTACACATTAGAACAGATGCAACAATCAGAGAAAGAACTCATTGCATATTTCACACCAGTACAGAGATTTTGAAAGAAAATCATTCGAAACCAACCTTAAATTCAAGTAATCCGCACTGCTACCGAAAGCCAGCAGCCGACGGAGAAACGACAAACCTCAAAACTCATTCCATTCCAAATACAATAGGCGATTAAGAATACTACTCCACTGAGCTGCTCGCAGCACCATATCCCATACACAGAACCTTCTTAAAGCGTTCTGGGTTTCACTATCTTCAGGAAAGTCAAATCTCATCAACCTCCACAACCCACCGGATTCTCAACCCTATAAATAGTAAGAAAACGTCATCGATCAAAAAGACCCGAAGATTCCGATCACCATTTACCCCGATCAGGAAACCGCAATTACGATAGTGCATTCAAAGCATTAATGATCTCAAAAAAGGAAAGCAATTCATCACAACTACGGTTCCGCACATGCAATGTTTACGAAAAGAGACTCCAATTCTTAAATTCCATCACATACAGAGGGCCAAAACGTCAATTCCTCCAAAAAAAATAGGCCAAAAACACGGAAAAAACTCAACTAACTACCATAAATTTCACCACGACGAGCCTTCAAGGCCATCGTGTAGATAAAATCAAATCAAAATAAATTCATCAATTCTTTGAAGAAAACCCAAAAAATCAAAGAATTACAACATCGCCACGAATTACCATATTCACCACGGGATGAAGGGATCCAGATCGTAATCGGACGATTTCTAGAACGAATCGAGCAGAAATTCTAGGGCAGAAAGCCGATTGAAGGCTTTAAGGATGATGATGATTATAATGATGAAACGAACAACGCGGGAGGCACGGATCTGGGGTTCGGAATCCGAGGCAAAAGCAGAGCTTCCTCGAGTGAAGGAGCCTCATGCTCATCTTTAATGGCGCGACGAGAGCGCTAAACCTTTAAATTAAAATTTGAACGTGGATCCCTAACCAGAAACAACGGCAATTAAAAAATCGTGTTGCGTTCCCGATGAGATCTTGAAAGATTAGGGTTTTCCGATCTCTCCTTTCCTCTTTTGTTTAATCCCTCTCTTCCCCTCTCCACTCCTCTCTCTCTCTCTCTCTCCCTCGGAAGTCAAAATTCTTCTCGGGAGAAGAGAAGGGAAGGGGGAACTGCTACGCACGACGACGCAAAGGGAGAGGGCGGCCTTCGCGCGCACCCTCCGGTTTTGGAGGGAAACAAAGCGAGCGGTCGTTTTATTATGGGTTTGGGGCTTCGGGACGGGTGTGGAGGGTCCGACCCGGACTGGTGCAAGTTTGACTTGGATCGCGGTTCGGAACTCCAGTTTCGTTTGCCTGGGTTCGGTTGGCAAAGCGGGTCCAGTTCGGTTGTCTATTAGTGTTGATTAGGGCTGTCAAAGGAGACTTTGTATCAGGTATCTGATCTAACCCCAATCTGAATTTTCTGGTTTGGGCATAAAAAGCGCCAAACCTAATAATATTCGAGGAGACTCCAACCCCGACCCAAGCAATTTGTGGGTCAGGTTTGGGTTATGATTTTTTCGGGTATCCTACCGACCAGTTTTTTTGCTGAATACCCAATTTGACCCAAGTATTTTACATGTATTTTTAGTTGAAGCAAATTTTTGAAATTACGCGAATTGGACTTTGGGATTTCATTTAATTTCATGACCTGACAAAACCCAAACCCGACAATTTGTTATTTGGGTGCTCTTTGACATACCCTAATGAGTCAGATACTCGACCTGTTGATGCTTGACAGCCCTAGTGTTAACTCGGTTGAGCTGATTTGGTCACTCGAAGTCGGCACCCAGTTTGAGTTCGACTTGAATTGATTAAACTCTATTGTGGATTTTTTGTTTCTTGCAAGGATGTCCAACCTAATCAGATCTCATATAATCAAGTTCAGACTTCGCATGCCATGTAAAGTGTTGCAGACATAAGAAGTGTAACGGCCTGACATATTTTAACTCAAAAATATCAAAAAAATAATTAATTAACATATTATTGATTCTTTTTTTCTTTTCCAAAATATAATAATGCAATTGTCTTGTTAACGGACTCGCTCCAACTGTGTCAAGTACTAGACGGCCCGCTTGAGCGCAAGCGCGAGCCTCATAGTATCTAGTACAGTACGAAACCACCATTAACAGATCTGATTAAACCACTACATAGAAGAAATTATTAATCTAAGTCTTTCATCGTTAGCATTACCTTAACCGAAACAAGCTCTAAGGACTAAGTTTGTACATACATTGGTGTTTAATAGCTCCTTAGAAAAAAATTTGAGAACAAAGCATTCAAATGATAAAATCCTTAAGTTATTACTTGTGTGAGTAAACACAGCAGAAATTATTGATTTTTGAAAATCAATTTAATAAAGTATTTTTTTTTTAAACCTCCGAGATACATTACATTTTAAAAATGAACATTACCAATTAGAGAAATTAACTAAAAATGAAATAACCTTATTTAAATATCAACCCACTAAAGCAATTGTTCAAATGTAAACAATTAAATTGTAAATGATTATAGAATTTAAAGAAAATAAAGTAGCCCTTGGGATCATCGAAATCATCAGCTCTCACAACCCCCTCTAGCATCCTGCACTCGCTTCATAGATCATATATTACTTAAAAATCATTTTATTTTGAAAGCATAAAAAGTCTTAGTAAAATTCACACAGCTAATGCAAGATACAATACATAAAGTTTGCATAATATGCATTCATAACTAAAGAATTGCACAGACCATCTAATAAGCAGAATAAACGACTTCACAAAATATTCATGAATTCAAAATTAAAAAAAACATAAATAAGTATGATATAACAATTTCAAGCATCTATAACTTTATTCAAAGTGAAATTAAGATATTTATTAATATGCATGAATTCACATAATCATAAATAAAAATACAGTAAAGTAAAGTGAGCAAGTATTTTATGTTCTACTTGATTACCAAGATCTATCTGAATATGACGTAGGACCAACACGAAACCGACTAGACTACTCGGGTGTTTGTTATGCTATGTATTTTAATTTTCTCAAGTAGCTACTGAGTCATAACCCCCAAGAGCAGAGTCAGAGGATGTGAGAAGTAATAACATGCTCCAATAGAAACACACCCGGGGACATAGAATCCACCACAACGATGATCATGATCACTCACTTCTACAGAAGTACTTTATGAACATGCTCGCCTAGAATATAAGAAAAAGTCTTGGTTTCTCCTAAATTCTTTAGGTTGGGGGACCGTTGAGGCATTGCCCCTCGCAGCATAAAAAGAATAGGGCTCAAAGAGTTCATATCGCTGACCCTCTCTAAGGTAAAGCAAACCAGTTTTTATGGTTCAACATACCTTGGTAAAGGCACACCCGAAAATATATCACATGATTATCTTTATCAATTAGGCTATAGGTAAATACAACTACCATTTAGGCTAGTGCACTACCATCTCTCTATTCCCTCTTCGGAACCATAATTTATTATTTTATCAGGCACTCCAAGTGCCTATGCAACCTTATGGGGTTTTTATCATCTTGTATGCATTTAACAATTATTGCATATCAAAGCATAACATGCATTCTCATAATAAATAATCATGTCAACATACTATTTAACAATTTATTCATGAAATATCATAATATTTATAATATTTAAAAATAAGCATATAATAATATCATATAATTATTTTAAAATTACATATATGGCCAATATGCAATAAAATCAATATGTTCATTTTTATCTTCCAAATACTTTGCACTTACAACCATGCTCATAATTAGTTTATCATAAAAAATAACATAATTAAACTGTCATAATTAAATTGATTCACAAATCTCAATTACAATACATATAGGAGCCTTTTCCTCATAAACTTTATACACCATAATCATAGCAATCAAACTCACATTTATCTCTATCATAAACATTTATATCAGATCTAATATGATTCAAAACTGAATTTATGAAAAGTTTAAAAAAAACATCAAAACATAATTAAAGTCATAAACCTGACTTTCTCGATAAGAGCTCATAAACCCTCACCGAGCAAATTGACCTAACTCAATATGATATATTGACTTTTGGTACTCAAATCATATCAAACCTAAACAAAATAGCCATGATAACATATACATGAAAGAACTCATTACAACTAACTCATAACCAAAAACACATGAGTGATTTTCTCCGATCTAGGTCTTTATAAGCCCAAACCAGAAATATTTACATATTTTTAATTATGTTCAGTTGTAACCATGCTTAAACAAGGTGGATACACATAACTTGATTAAATTCATGTTGCACAAAGCTTGTAAACATCATATCTCAACAAGATACGCATTTGAAAGAATCAAAATCCAAGAAAGAGCTCAAAACCCTAAATCAATTTATGAGAAATTCGAGTATTGATTATCTCAACCACAACTCGTTAAACCTTCATTAAGTCAATCATAAATCCATATATTAAACATGCTAAACAAGATCATATAAACAAAGGTACTCTCTTTTGAAAATAAACAAACAATCAATTTACAATATAATCAAGATTTACTCGTATCTTTAAATTGCAACTTACATAGAATACTATTCATATATTTTCTAATTGTTTAGCCATTTATTTATGATTCAATAGGGTTTATAAATAATGATAATATGCAGTATATGTCAGAAAAATATTAAAATCACAAGATATAAACGTGTTACTACTTAATCACAATCATAAGTTGTCAGAGAAAATTTGGATCCCTCATGACCCATTTTATAAAATCTGTCAAAAATAACAGAACGCATATAAAATCATGATATTTTTACCATCTGTCAAGAACACAACCCAATAAACCGATCTCAAAACAATAAATAAAAAAATAATTAAAAATATTTTACTGAACCTTGTTCTCACAGAGTTCTGATTCAGAATCTGTAAACTATAAGATAATTATCAGATCAAATATTTTCCTAGAATTTATATAAAACGTTTTTTACCAAACCATTTTTACACGATTTGTTATTATATGTTAATTTTCACCCAAAATTTTATAAAATATTTGGATTCATTTTTCCTGTACGTTGATATATTTTATCAGAGATAGGTCGAAACAACCCTGTATCTAGAGCCAGAAATTGAAGCTCTGTTAAAATGGATGTTTCTTCCTCAATACGACTTCAAATCAGGTAAAACAAGATTCTAAATTCAAGATCAATATGCGTAGATCACCCTAATGGTTTTATTTAGATTTTTTGGACTGATATTCAAAGAGATATCAATTTATTTTCAAAACTAGTTGGGAATAGCATATCAGTCATCACAGATTTAGATTTCTCGTAAAATATTTTTGTAAAAACTCTTTTTGAGACCATAGAACCTTTGAAATCTCATTGTACTAGATTTGATCAGATTCAATATGAATTAACACATGAATAACACTATCAATAATCAAGTTATAATTGAATCGAGTATGAACCAACGAAGAAACCCTATTTAGGCATGTTTTTTAAAATCGTTTTTATAAAAAACTCGTGGTTCATCTTCTTCAAATCCAAATAACGATTTTTCCAAGAAAGAAAACATGTATAAAAGATTAAGATATGTAAATATGCTATTAAAAAAAAACTTAGATATACATGATTAATGTACGTCAAAAGCATCTATAACGTAAATCTTACCTGAAAATCAATAGATCTTCAAGACAACGAGGAAATCAAGTAGTTAGATCTCTACACCACCACAAACACTGAAATATGTGCAAGTTTAATGGCTGCATAACCTACTCGAGACCTCCTTGACATTTTAGGAGAAGAGGGGAAACAAAAAGCAATAAAGGAAAAATAAGAGAGAGACAAAGAGAAATAGTTTTTTTGAAAAAATGAGAAGGGCGTGTGAGAAGGGGTATATATAGCCTCTCCACCACCCTAAACCTAGTTAAGAGAGGACTCGCTCTCTTTAAAAATCGTGCAGAGGAGGGGAGGAGTCCTTTCTAGAAAAAAAATCTAACTTATAGAGTCCTATCACTTTAATTATTTGTTTTTTTTCTAATTTTATTTAAGTAAGATTATTAGGTTTGAATATTCAATAATAAATTCTTAAAATTCTAATTAATATGGACTCTTCTAGAGTTGCAGAACATCCCACCCTCTTAAATATTTTTAATTATTATTTAAAATAAAATTTAATATTTAAAATCTTAATTATCATTTTTATCTTTATTTTATTTATTTGTCTAAATTTAAAACTAGACAATATTTTAATTTAGATGGACTCCTGGATCCAAATGGGGGTTCACATAGGATGTCTCCTATGAGTCAAACCCATAACCTTTGGGTCCAAATAATATTTTAAATTTGGATCCAATCCAACAACCCTTATATCCATATTAGATCCAGAACCGAAGTCTAAAATCCAAAACACACCAACTCAAAAAGTCTTCATATACTTAGTCCTTTTTGCTTATTCTTAGAATATTATTCATAACTTGAGACAAAGTTTCATAATTAATCGAAATCAAGAATTTACAATTATAGTCATAAATGCATCAATAATTCATTATTTATTTATTTTAATTATCAAGAAAAATCTCATGTTTTACAAGAAGAGTGAGTAAAGGAGTGTATACAACTTGCATTACTCTCTGCAGCATTTTTTATTCTTTATCAATGTTGATCAGACTTCACTTTCCAGCTTTTTGCCCATAATTGAAGTCATCATAAGATCTAACTAGCTTAAAATCTGACATTTGCATATATTAGGATTTGGATTTTAGTTTGTTGCAAGTTAACTTGATAATGAGTTTAGATCTGATTATTGTTGGTTCCAAGTTTAGCAACCAGATTTAGATTTGATCAGATAACCGACTTCAACCGAACCATTTACATCCCTACCTGCTTGTTGACTATGCAATTTTCCAACCCCATCCTTAATCTGTTTGGGTATAGTACCCAGTTTAGACTTTCCAAAGAAAAATAGATTGAGACATACTGCACCAAAAAATAAAACCACAACAAAATCACAAATGGGTCTGACCCAAACAGGACGAATCCAAACAATGTTATTCCTTTGTTCTTTGTTTTGGAGGAGGTATATGAAAGAAATCACCAAAGAGCATTTAGCTAGAAAAAAAATCTTTCATATATAAATGTAAATAACACAATTAGTCTTTTATATAGAGTCACTAGAATATAAGAATTAATGTGTGAACCGGGCATTTCCATATCTTTTGAAGATCCAACAGCATGGCGAACTTGCTAGGAATCAACTGTTTGATCATATAATTTTTATGAAAAATGTGATTTTTTTATGTTTAGATATCTATGAAGATTACGACTTGTTGATTTTAAAGCCTTAAAAAATCTTATTTCTGCATCATAATCGAATGCTTCAAGAGTTGGTCCCTATAAAACCAAGCATGTAGATAACATTCTTATGAATAGATGTAAGAGAAAAGAAGAAACGCTGCATAAAAATCATGGTTCACACGGTAGTTCACATATTTCCAGTTTATATGGAAGTAAATAAGAAATTGAAGGAGAGAACCATTCATTGCCTCAAATCATTGATCCACATTCACCAATCTTTGGTTGCTAAAACTTTTGAGGTTCTCCCTGCCCACCGAAGTGTACACCCAACTTTAACCTTGTAGTAAAGAATGCCCTCTGTGTATTTTGAACTCATGACGTCCTGTCTACTTGGTATCGTTAACAAGTCACCCCGACCAGATGAGTGAGCCCTTCTTGATGGTTACAACATTTCATTTAATATAGGTTTAGGCAGTTTATTCAAAACCATATAAGCTTGAATGGCTAATATCAAATCCAGCATCATATCATAATTCAATTTGGCTCAACGTACAAGTTTTCTTAAGTTGAATTTAGTAACTCTCTAGTAGAAATGGCCTCCTTCACATTTTCTTTAATTCCTTGCAAATCAAGCTCCATTGATATGATCCATATGGTCACTTTAGTCAAAAACATGTTTTACATTGTTCAATAGTAATTAATAAATTATCAACCTACACATATGAAAATATCTGCACGCACGGATGTAACGTGGTTCGATCCGGGTAAGATATACGTCCACAAAGAACCAGGTTTGTCTTTCTATCTTTTTGTTCTCTTTTTACCAGAGATGAGAGGTCCCTTAAATAATAACTTTGGGATTACAAGGCAATGAACAAGTTTAACTTCCTATGAATCACGATTTATAGTTTGGTTGTGAACATGGTTCTCTTTTGATAACTATGAGTTATCTGAAGAAGTCTCCACGTAGATGGTATCTACTTCCTCTTTCAATCCTCTCTCACGCGAACAATTTGCTGGAGTAGGAGTCAAAGTTATCTGCTCATGTCTTGAATCTAGGTCGGCTACTCCAGAGTGGGTCTGACCTAAATCCACAATATCTTTAACAGCTCCCTCAAACTCAACAACCTTGGGAGGGTGTGGAGCTTGTCACGAAGGAAAGTAAACTGGGAGGACGAGAATGGCTTAGTCATGATATCGGTGAGCTGATCAGCTCAGGAAATATACTTAACAAGCAAATGTCTGTTAGTATAATGCCACCAAATTTTAACCTTAATTATTATTTAAATATTGAAATTTCGAGACCAATTTTTTTTTTGATAAGTATAAGTAAATCAAATCTTATAATGCAAAAACGATTTTTAAAATTGGTTAAGACTTTGCGTGAGATTACACTAAAGATAACTATCAAATCAAAACATACAGGATATACATATTTCAAACCACGTATAATATAAGACTGAAATATGAAGAGTTGTAATTTCATTTCAAAACAGAGTATAAAAATAATAGTTCAGTCTCTACATGATCAAGTGCATAAAATGAAAAGATCATGTTTACCAAGATCGCAAGATAAGAGTAGACCCTCAAGGATATAACTTGACCAATCCTTTGCTCCAACTACTTATCATACTTTACCTGTATAACTTATCTCTCATAAAACATTGTCAGATTCACCAAAGTTTGGTAAAGCAACCAAAACTCAAATTTAAAGAAAACATATCATGCATTTAAAGGTAAAGACATGATATATTATTCATCAATCATCAAGTGATAGACAAGGGAACAATGTTCTATGAGTCATTCATTTCAAGCATTTGAATATAAAGCATTTAAAAATATTTCATCACTTAATATTTTATACAACCTAACTCATATAACAAAGCATAATCTATTTGCATTCAAGTCATACAAGTCATTGCATCTCTCTCCCGCTTTATGCATATATATATATATAAGACATTCAGATTATTGCATCATTTTCATATGCATTCATAATTCTTATAAACAATAAGTCAAATCATATTTGACCATTCCAGCATGAAACACACACACACATACTTATAAGTAATTTAGTCAGATATTTATGATACACATCAATCATGATACATATGTGTGATATATTCACTTAGACAATCATAATGCAATCTTTTGCAATGAAACTATGTAGGTGTAATGTATTATTCACCTAATAAGTCAAAACTAGTCATTTATAGTCGTGATGTGTCATTCACCTATACGCTAACATAAGCATTACAATCATAACCCCATATTAATATCTAAAATCAACAAGGATATGATTCTCATATCTAAGTTTAGTATAGAATCATGCTATAACAGAAAAGTCAAATCTATAGATTCATAACTGACTATCTCAATCAACCCAGAAGATCATCATAATTCACCATAACACTTTATTTAATCATATAAATATTCACAGGATCCACGTCAGATCGCCTAGTTTAGGAAATATACAACCACACAAGGAGTTACCGCCCTAAACGGATGGTCTGCTTTGTCTTGGACAATGCACTTTCTCACATAAATATATTGTTTTCGTGAGCTACCCGCTCTTGCATAATGCACTTTATCAAAGAGACTTACCACTCTAGCCAAATTACTTAATCTGGTCATGCACACCCTCACACAAAATCATTTGAGAATAGTTCATCAACAGGTACTATATCCAGTGAAAACTATTCTAATACATGCATAAATACAATTGACCACTCTCAAGGTTGATAGCCACCAACACGGGCACAAGCATCCATATAATCAGTATGCATCATATCATACATCACTTCGTATGACACTTAAATCATAAAATCACACATTTAACCAATAAGGTTCCGTGAACCAGAGTTCACTATTCAATTTAAACATTTATTTTATACATTTATAATTTCATATCACGTGGCATTTAAAGCATATCATACATAAGCATATTATACTACGTATCATATTATCGCTACAATGAACATTGTATTTCGTAAATTAAACCATGAAGCATGCGTAAACAAAACATGAGTTTTATATATGCATACGTGAAGATACACATTTCATAATACAAAACAACTAAATTTCAACATGCATAACTCCTACGGAGTTTGAGTTATGCACACATGATTCAAGTCATATATGCATTATTTCACCATATGATTTAATATGCAAAGCAAGCATTTCATACATAATGTTTCTCATATATTATATATATGTATATACATATATTAATAGCATTCACACAAATCATGGTTTGTTCATAAGAACACGAGACATATCAGTCTATGTATAACGGTATTTGTATAATCTTATCATGAACATGATTCTATTGCTCATGCTTTCGTGCATAATTACATAAATTTTATTTCACAATAGCATTTAATATGGTCATGTCAAACACATTAATTTATGCAACATTCATTCACACAATGCATGCTCAAACACATACCTGCAACAAGCACACTTCATATTCTGCTATCTAAAATCATGACGAGCATGATCTTCAAACTAAAACAAAAAAACTTTTATTTCCATACATTCAAATCATGCTCAACATAATCTCTAAACTACAATAACAAGGGTCCTATATATCTACAACTAAGTGGTGTGTGTTAGCAAAAAAATGTTTCATGCAATAAAAATATATTTATTTGGTGATGCATTTGCACCATGTACTTACCACGAAAATTTACTCGATTTGCATTTCGTATTGCATTCAATGCACATTGTCTTATAGCTATTTTGATACTCAACATAAGTATCATATTTTTAGTATATCCTGCACTCAAATCAGTTAAACATATAGGAAATCATAACACTCCTAGATATCCACAACTACGTGCGGTGTGTGTGCATAACTTATATTTGTAATTCAGTTAAGTATTTAACACAACATCATGATTACGCAATTAGTACCTAAACATGCTCTTTATAAGTTCAGTTAAGAAATCTTACTTTAAAAATGTGAAAAACAATGAATTAAAACCCAAAAGATCGAGGGGTTTTGAAGTTCGCAAAGATCGCTACCCAAGCAATACATCGAACCCTTCGTATCTGGTTGCAAATGTCAAAAACTCTAAAAGTGTCAATTATACCAAGATTAACCAAAAATAACAAATTATCCTATAAACTATTACCAAGAGCTACATAACACACAAATACATCCCAATAATTTACAAACTCCATTAAAATATATTTAAATATAATTTATATATAAATAGTGATTTATAGACCAAAATAGTTCTATAAATGCAAATTATGCCATGATTGACTAGAAATGAATAAATAAACATGTAATATATCAATAAATAAAATTCAAAAGCTAGAAACACATTTCTAATTTGGAGATAAAAAATAGGTTCTTTATTTATTAATAATCCTTAAAAATTATAGGTTTTACATCCTACCCTCCTTAAAAGAAATTTTATCCTTGAAATTTATACAATCATTCAAATAAGTGAGAGTTTTTAGCAAGTCATTAACCCTTCTTACTACTCAAACCATCTGGCTAAGAAAAGATCACACAATAAATGTGAGTCTTAGGCATATTTCTAAGTTAACATTAACAATATTTCAAATATCACACATTATACATGCCTTTCACATTTAACATTGACATATTTTATATATGTGCATCAACGGGATTTAGAAATGGATACCTTACATGTGATGGTCGTCTTACTCATATCTCGTGGCTATTGTTACCAAACCACTTTGATACCATTTATAACGCCCCCAAAATTTTAACCTTAATTATTGTTCAAATATTGAAATTTTGAGAACACTTTTTTTTTATAAGTATAAGTAAATCAAATCTTATAATGCAAAAATGATTTTTAAAAACGGTTAAGACTTTGCATGGGGTTACACTAAAGATAACAATCAAATCAAAATATACAAGATATACATATTTCAAACAACGTACAATATAAGACTGAAATGTGAAGAGTTGTAATTTCATTTCAAATCAGAGAATAAAAATAATAGTTCAGTCTCTACATGATCAAGTATCTAAAATGAAAAGATCATGTTTGCCAAGATCACAAGGTAAGAGTAGACCCTGAAGGATGCAGCTTGACCAGTCCTTTGCTCCAACTACTCATCATACTTTACCTCCATTACTTGCCTCCTATAAAACATGGTCAGATTCGCTAAAGTCTGGTAAAACTCAAATTTAAAGAAAACATATCAGGCATTTAAAGTTAAAGACATAATATATTATTCATCAATCGTCAAGTGATAGACAAGGGCACAATGTCCTATGAGTCATTCATTTCAAGCATTCGAACATAAAATATTTAAAAGCATTTCATCACTTAATATTTTATTCAACCTTAACTCATATAATAAAGCATAATCTATATGCATTCATATCATATATGTCATCACACACACACACACACACACACACATATATATATATATATATATATATATATATATATATATATATATATACATATATATATATTCAGATCATTGCATCATTTTCATATGCATTCATAATTCTTATAAACAATAAGTCAAATCACATTTGACCATTCTACCGTAAAACACACACATACATACTTCTAAGTTATTTAGTTAGATATTCATGATACACATCAATCATGATACATACGTGTGATATATTCACTTAGACAATCATAATGCAATCTTTTGTAATGAAACTATGTAGGTGTAATTCAGCTAATAAGTCAAAACTAGTCATTTGTAGGCGTGTTGTGTCATTCACCTATATGCTAACATAAACAACACAATCATAACCTTATATTAAGATCTAAAATCAACAAGAATCTGATTCTCATATCAAAGTTTAGTATATAATTATGCTATAATAGAAATGTCAAATCTATAGATTCATAACTGACTATCTCAATCAACCCAGAAGATCATCAAAATTCACCATAACATTTTATTTAATCATATAAATATTCACAAGATTCACACTGGATCGCCTAGTTTGGAAAATGTACAACCTCAAAAGGAGTTAGCGCTCTAGACAGATGGTCTGTTTAGTATTGGACAATGCACTTCCTCATAGAAATATACTGTTTTCGTGGGCTACCCGCTCTTGCACAATGCACTTTCTCAAAGAGACTTACCGCTCTAGCCGGATTACCTAATCTGGTCATACACACCCTCATAGAGAATCTTTTGGGAACAATTCCTCAACGAGTACCATATCCAATGAAAACTATTGTGATACATGCATCAATACAATTGACCACTCTCAGGGTCGATAGCCACCAACACAGGTACAAACATGTATATAATCAATATGTGTCACATCATATATCACTTTATATGATACTTAAATCATGAAATCACACATTTAACTAATAAGGTTCTATGAAGCATAGTTCACTATTGAACGTAAACATTTATCATATACATTCATAATTTCATATCACGTGGCATTTAAATCATATCATACAAAAGCATATTATTCTATGCATCATATTATCGCCACAAGGAACATTATATTTCGTAAATTAAACATCGAAGCATACATAAACAGAAACCGAGTTTTATGCATGCATACGTGAAGATGCATTTTTTCATAATATAAAACTAAACCTCAACATATGTAACTCTTACATAGTTTGAGTTATGCACATATGATTCAAGTATATATGCATTGTATCACCATATAACTCAATATGCAAAGCAAGCATTTCATGCAAAATGTGTCTCACACATACTATATATATTAATAACATTCACACAAATCATGGTTCGTTCATAAGAGCACAAGCTGTATCAGTCTATGCATAATAGTATTTGCATAATCCTATCATAAACATGATTCTATCGCTCATGCTTTCGTACAAGATTACACAATTATTATTTCATAATAGCATTTAATATAGTCATGTCAAACGCATTAATTTTATGCAACATTCACATAAATATATGCTAAAACATGTACCTGCAACAAACATACTCTATATTATACTATCTAAAATTATGACGAGCATGATCTCTGAACTACGATAAGAAAATCACTTTTATTCTCATACATTCAAATCATGCTCAACATGATCTTCGAACTGCAATCACAATAGTCCTAGATATCTACAACTAAGTGGTGTGTGCGAAAATGAAAGTGTTGCATACAATAAAAATAAATTTATTGGGTGATGCATTTGCACCACGTACTTACCACGGTCATTTACCTGATTTGTATTTCGCATTGCATTGCATTCAATGCACATTAACTTATAATTGTTTTGATACTTAGCGTAAGTATCATATTTTTAGTATATTCTGCACTCAAATTAGTTAAACATATAGGCAACCATAGCACCCCTAGATATCTGCAACTATACGCGGTGTGTATGCATAACTTGTATTTGTAATTTACTAAAGTATTTAGCACAACAACATCATGCTTACACAATTAGTGCCTAAACATGCTTTCTACAAGTTCAGTTAATGAAACTTACTTTAATAATGTGAAGAACAATGAATTGAAACCCAAAATACCGAGAGATTTTGAAGTCCGTAAAGATCACTACCCAAGCAATACAATGAACCCTTCGTGTGCGATTGCAAATGCCAAAAACTTCAAAATGCCAATTATACTAAGATTAACCAAAATAATAAATTACCCTATAAACCATTACCAAGAGCCACATAAGACACAAATACACTCCAATAATTTACAAACTTCATTAAAAATATATTTAAATATAATTTATATATAAATAATGATTTACAGTCCAATATAGTTTTATAAATGCAAATTATGTCCTGATTGGCCAAAAATTAACAAATGAACATGTAATATATCAATAAATGAAATTCAAAAGCTAGAAACATATTTCTAATTTGAAGATAAAAAATGAGTTCTTTATTTATTAATAATCCTTAAAAAATATGGGGTTTACATATAGTCTTATGGTCCAGATGAAATGGACATTGATATCGATATGTTTAGTGCGATTATGGAATACGAGATTAATCGATAAATAAGAGACACCAATATTGTCACAGTATATGATTGTGACACCAATATTGGCACCTTGTTTGTTTTTTGGTAGGGGGTTTGGCCCCTCTGCCTTGATATTGCTGCCTGTCTCATTTCCAGCAGGGGGTTGCACCCCCTGTCCTACTTCATGTTGAGGCAGGTTCAGCAGAGAGCCTCTACTCCCTCCCCTGCCTCTGCTTCCCTTACGTCAGGACGACAACAATGCTCCTGACCTTCTATTTTTGGTGTTAGCTTGCTAAGATCGTCACTTTTGCAGCTCGTACGATGGATCTCGCTCGCGCTCCATGACCTGAGCCGTCTATCGCTTACACTCGCAGACGGCATCAATATTTTAACTCTCCAAGGTAGTGGAAGATTGCACAGAGGACTTGGATAATTGAATTAAGTTCAATTAAACTAAAAGCGATCATTTAATAAATATATATATATATATACAAATATATATATATATATATATATATATTTATACGAGTATGCACTTAACTCAAGGACACAGTTTCGCGATCCTTGCCCTTTACCTTATATCAGTCTTTACTTGTCATCGCGCATCGCGTCAAGGTTTTGCGTTGCACTCCTGCTTACAGTTTTACTTGCCGTCGCGCATCGCGTCGAGGTTTTGCTTTGCACTCCTGCTTACAGTTTTTACTTGTCGTTGCACGTTGTGCCGAGGTTTTGTATTGCACTTCTGCTTACCGTCTTTACCTTGTCGTCGCGTTTTGCGGTTAGGCTCTTGCTTTTACATATGTGTTGGTATTGCCTTGCTATTGCAGATGACATGTAGATTCTTGCTCTTTGCGTATGCCTTAAAGGCATCCTCGTGGAGGATGCAATGGGCATTTACCACTCTCTCTTTTACGACGAGAGTTGAGTTGGGAGCTAGTATTACATTCTCGTCTAAGGAGAGGGATACCTTGCAAGGATCCTCACTCTTCGAGTATGTAGTCCTGCAGACGAGTTGAGGTTCGAGCAAACTACTTAGCAGGGGTTCTGTTGAGAAACTTGTATCTCGTCTATCGAGGCCGCTATCGAGTCATGCGGGGCATGTAGATACCCCGATAGCGGATGGGATTTTAGAAAATTGCATGCATAATGTTGGCACAAGGTATTGTTGTTTCAAAAGATAAAAAATGTCAAAAGTAAAGTTGATAAACATTACATCTTTGTAAAACACTCCTGATGAGGCTTCTATTGAGGAGTTATACCCCCTTCATCCTAGAGTACTTGTAGTCATGCATGACATGTCTAGTACTGCAATGATCGGATGAGACGGTCGTGCGACCTCGAATAATGCTAAATGCACAATATTGTAATCACATAAATGACCTCACATTCGCCTTCACAGGCAAGATGCTCGAGTGGTTTAAAGACCATAACATAGGATGAGTCGTTAGTTAAGCAACCCCTGACACACCCATTCGCTTCTGGTTGTTCTGTCAAGGGAGAGGACAAAGTGGTACAAAACTTCAATGGACAGGTTGTTAACAACCACCCCACGGGCAACGATCCAGCCTCCCCAGTCATTGGAGTTAAGGGGAAAAGGGCTACACTAGTTAGCTCAACACTTCTGCAGAAGTTGGATGCATCCGTGACACTGCCTCCATTGGGGAATCCTCTCTTGGCTAAAGTCGTCCCTTTGGAGCGGACTCAACGAGCTATTCGGGTTATTGAAAATACATAGAATAACAGACGCCCGAACTAGTCTCAGTTGTTTCTACGTTTTGTCTGTGCGTACCCAGAGGCCAGCAATATTGAAACATAAAGTATGTTCACACTGGTCGATTTCTTGCTTGCTCGGTAGTTCAGTATGCTACTCGTTGAACTATAACCGTCTGTCGAGGCGTTACTCTAATTTGTTAAACTGCTTACGCAATTCTTTGCTAAGTAACATCTAGCTTCTCATACTAGTTAAATGCTTATAATAATAGCATTATGCTAGTTGCTACATATTAGCATGTGATTTGCTTTACCCCATGGTCGAACTGATTGATGCTTATTGTAACGTAGCACTTCTTGGCTTGCATCTCTTATGATTGATGTAATTGCATACAGCTCATAATCTACGAACTGGTGGTAACTAGGATTGATGTGGTCGCTTGTCTTATAAGCTGCTTACATATTGTGATATAACTGTTGTCGTATGATTGCTTATGAATGGCTTGCAATGCAATGGTTTATGCCTTACAATTAATTTAATTACTTGCTGATGGACTGAGTCATTTGATGATAATTGTATGTATTACGAACATTGTTATAAGTGTTTGTCTTATTCAATTGTTTTGTTTGGCTGTCAGATAGAGTTAGTTACTCTCCGCCTATAGAATCAACTGGATTGCCATATTTGCATGTTCTCGTGTATTTTGTTTTACCATGTGCAGTGATACGCTACATATTGCTGATATTCATGCTTGTGCCCATATTGGTGGTTACTAACCCCAAGAGCGGTCAATTGTTCGGAGCAATCGATTGTATAGATGCATGTATCACTGAGTATGATATTTGTTGAGGATCAGATCTTCAAAGGATTATCTGCGAGGGCGTGTATGATCAAGATCAGGTAACCGACTAGAGTGGTAGATTCTCTGTGAGGATGTACACTGTCTACGAATAGGTAGCCGCAAAGACGGTGAACTCCTGTGACGAAGTGTATAGTCCAAGACCAGGTATACCATCTAGGGTGGAATTCCTTGTGAGGTTGTATATTTCCCAGATCGGGTAATCCGGCTAGAGCGGTAGAATCTCGGTGAGGATGTACACTGTCCACAAACGGGTAGCCGCAAAGTCGGTGAACTCCTGTGAAGAAGTTTATAGTCCAAGATCAGGTATACCCTCTAGGGCGGTAATTCCTTGTCAGGTCATATATCTCCCAGACCGAGCGATCCGACGTAGATCTTGTGTTTTTGCTTACCATAAAAAGTTATGGTGAGCTGTGATGATCTTCTAAGATTGTTTGAGATAGTCAGTTATAAATCTATAGTTTGACTTTCTGTTGTAGCATGATTACATGCAGGACTCAGATGTGAGAATCAGATCGTTAGCGATTTTAGATAGTGATTGTGTCTTGGACCTTCTATGGAAGGGTGGGTTTTTCTGAGAAGTATGACACCTTAGATGACTCATAATAGGTGACAGTTGGCCGCGTAAGGCCTTGAGAGATGAGAATATAAAGGTTGTTCAGGACAAAGCGTTTGTTGGAAGTAGTGAGAGTGATAAACGATGACCTGGATTAGATGCAGAGGCCTCGTTCTAGGAACGAGAACAAGCTTGTTGCATAGTAGTTCACAACTTACGATCAAATGAATCGTCTTGCTACGTTTTGACGGTTGCACTACTTACGCGTTTGCACTGTTTACTCGCTTGCACTACTTACCCGTTTGCACTGCTTACCTTGTTGTACTGCTTACTTGTTTAACTGCATGTATGCTTTAAACTGCTCAGCATACTGAATTAAATGTACTTAATTTAGTATCTTGTAGTCTCTCTTGTGCACCTACTAGTTTTTTGTGAAACTAACTCATTCTATGGGTACAGGTGATGATTAGGTACACTACGGGCGATGGCGCGATTGCAAGATGGCTTCAAGACTTCTTATTCCTGCTCTTAGCTTGCGTCCTGGACGCTTTGGGTTTGTAACGGTTTTTTCCTTAGGATACCCAAATTTTGTGAGTTTTTGTTCTTTTAGCTAATGTGCCCAAAATTGTCAGCTTACCTTCTGAATTAACGGAAGAATAGTATTCCGCTGATTTCATAAATAAACTCTGAAGGAAAGAGATTTCTTCCAGTCTCTTGTCTGTTTTATGAAAGGTTCGCAAGTTTGAAATTTTGGGGCGTTACAGCCTCCCTCGTAGGGCATCTCTATGGGGCTGGCGATGGTGCCGCAGTGGCGGGTGAGGTCGTCACCATGAAGCTCGATGCTTACACCATACTTCTTCTTTCTGTCTCTCTCAATCTCCACCAACTCCTTTTGCATGCGAGACGTATCGATCATCTTCCCCTTCCCCACCAACACTACCAAGAGAGAGAGAGAGAGAGAGAGAGAGAGAGAGAGATTTCTTTCTCACTCACTCGCCAAAGCGTAAAAGAGAGAATCAAGGAAGACGCTTCAAGAGCGTGTTTGCGGAGGCATCTGCTTGCATTTGTGACTCAACTGAAAATATCCTTACATCTGAGGCAAAATTTCACATTTTGAGAGAGCGTCATCCAAAAGGAACACAACAACAGAGAACATATAGCACATAACATCAGCAAAATAGTGCCGCTTCAATACCTTTCTATCCACCGATAAAAACTTGCAAAAATTGACCAAAGAATATTGGCGAAACAAAAATGACAATCGACGACGAAACCCTAATCGGGACCTCTCTGTGGCAAGAAAGACAAAAAGAAGCAAGAACAAAAAGATGAGAGAAAGAAAAGAAGGGATACCATTCTGCAAGCCGATGAGGGACTCGAGGGTTCTGATGGAGGAGAGGAGGCCTTGGTACTTGATCTCGGACTTGGAAAAGGAAGAAGGAAGAAGGGGTTTTTTGGAAGGAATGAAAAATAAAAGGGCGGAAGCCCTCCCAGATGTTATTTAAACAATTTTACTGGCGCAATATCTGTCGCACTGTAAAATAGAGCCAGAAAAGATGTTTTCACTGGCGCTAAATTTCCTGCGCCAGTGTAAGATTTTTGATTGATTCTGCGCCAGTAAAACTCAGTTTCCAGTATCTTTGGATATGAACTGAGAGAGCTTCAGCGCTCTCGTCCTTCCTCTCTCTAATAGTAATGTGCGTTCTTCTCAACCAAGTAAGTGGGTTATTGACGGTTCAAAATTCAAGGTGTTATTCAGTACTGAGATTGCTAAGCCTCACATTTTTTCCCTCAATGCATCCAGGTGTGGCAAATTGATAATGCGCCATATCTGATATTTATAGCAGATACGTCGAAGATAAAGAAACTTCACACATGACTGGGTTTGATTTTGTCGTGATTAGCATTGTTCATCTTGCTGGAGGTAAAATCTCGGAAGGTGTGTTTTCTCCTCCATCTTGTTCTTGTAACAATTACTCTTGAAGACAAATATACTTCCTTAATGTGATAACCTGATGTGGTGCATGTGTTACAGATAATCTATGGCACCACTTAAGGCGATTGGGAGTAAATAAAAATGATGAAAACAACCCACTATTTGGAAGTATCAAACAAGCAATGGAAATGCTTCTGCAACAAAGATTAAAATGAATTTGATGAAATTTTCATTTAAACGTTAGGCTTTCTATATCACATTGAAATATTTGGTCGCAGTTCTTACCCTGTTGTTCATTACCATATAGATATCTGCAGAAGACCATGATTAGTGGTCCGGAAGGTAATGGTTTCATGTATGAGCTTGCTGAGAGAGCACTAGATGAAACAATTTTACAGGGTCTGAAGGATTGCATTGGACAGGTCCTTTGTTTATTACTATGATGATTATTTTTCTGTTAAAATTGTTTTGCCATTTCCTTCAAATATGCTGAATTTGTTTTCACAATGGTTAGTATCATGATCGTAAACATGCTGGGAGATGGAATATAATTTGTTGTGCTGTATGGTAAGCTAAATTTTGTGTTAGAATGTCTGGATGGATTTTATTGTGTTGGCATGAGAGCCAAATCATCAATTAGTATGACATGCATGCGAGAAGCTTGTGGAAGGAAATGAAAGAGAAAAGGACAAAGAAAGAATTTCAAATTTTGAAAGGAATGATTTGAAAGCCTCAAAACAAAAAAAAAAGATTGGTAACTGGCAAAAAAAAAGAAATTGAATGAATTAGAAACTTTATTTTTCAAAATTGATAGTCTTTTTTTTCTCCATTTTTATTACTTTTGTACTTCTTTATTATCTTTGAATCTTTGTTCTTTGTCATATTTAATCAGTTTTCTATTTTTTTCTGCTTATTTGTGGAACAATTTTCTGTTTTCCAAAAAAGATCACTGGTGACTATGAATTTTAATGGAATTTTAATTTTTCCCAAAAACCTTGGCATGTTAAAGGGGTCAGTCAGTAAAAAGAAAAAGTGAAAGTAGAAGCTTTGTTATATGAAAGGTCAGAAATCAAAATATTTAAAAATAAATTAATACAACATTTATTTTAATTGAAAATAAAAAATACTAAATATTGTAACATTTTTTTAATAATGGAATGATATACAAGTGCTAATATTTCAAAATATTATGATCCAACATTCTTAATATCTTTAACGAAAATCTCACAAGAACATTGTATTCTAAAATATTGGAGCTATTTGTGACTTTTGGTAAACAAAAGGTGAATATTCTCAATAGAGATTTGTGTATATGATACATGTGAGTAGGATGAAATCTTAGGGCATGCTTGTTGGCACCTCGTGTGATTAAAAATGGCATGATTCCATCTCATGTGATTCCAAATCACACGCAGGCTAATGTGATTTGGAATTGCATAAAAATTGAATCAAATGTCTCCAAATATGACTTTTACTGCTCCATTTTCTCATGTATGAAATAAGGCAAATGAGAATCTTTCTCTCACAACCGAGAGAATGATTCCCAATTGAAGTCAAGCAAACATGCCCTTAGTTATTAACAAAATCCATTCAAGCTGTCCCAGGTGGAAATTTTGGAAGCCAAAACCAATTTGTCATTAAGGATGGATCATATGGCGGGACATACCATCCACGATAACTCGTCCTGGACACATTTGTCGAACACCCTGGGATCCGACTCTGGTGTCCCACCAAAATAAAATTGCAGGGACGACGCTTGTGGGACGCAATCATCCAAGTGGACTGTGGCATCCCGCCAATCAAAGGCAACCTTAAACTCATTTCTCTTCTACCAAATGCAGACTATGGTCTATGGTTAACGATGGCCGATCCAAGTTTCGAATTGAATGTTAGGGGCATTCTAGACCTTGCCTACAACCCAAATGATCTATTGAGCTATCCCAGCACCAACAATGAAGAAATAAATAGTGATTATTATTTTCAAAAGTTTGGTGCACCTTACAACCATGGTTTTCCTTTTTGCTTCCTAAAGTAGGTAGGCCACCTCATGTCTGAGAGAGAGAGGGAGGTCTGTCAAATTTGTTGTCGTCACCATACACGTTTGTTTAGTGAACCATAGACATAACTTGAACCTCATGCATGTTGTTATTCATGTACTAAAGGGTCAGTTAAGAAAGATCCACAAATATAAGAGGAGCTGCATGCAAGATACATGCTTCAAGAAAGAGACACTACAAGAAAATAGGTCACTGCCAACGATAATTATAGCTAATTTAGGATCAGCAATAATATCGATGACAATAAATATCCTTGCACCAGGTGCCGGCTTTTAAGGTCGTTTATATTACTATTTTTTAAGACAATTATATATCATCATCTTTAATCCCGGCGATAATTATCTACGCTATAAAATGGTCAGCTCTAGGAGATCATAGGTAATATAGTCTTTAAAGTAACCATAAATATCATCAGCAATATTAATTAAAACCGACAATAAATACCATCAATGATAAATTAAAATAGATGATAATTATCTTCGTATTAATTTTGAAAAATCATATATGTTGACATAGCCGATGACAAATATAGTCGGATATGTTCTTAAAACCGATGATAAATTATCGAGCATAAGACATATAGCCGACGATTTTTATCATCGTTCGTTTCAAATTTAAAAAAATGGAGAAAGCCGACGATAAAAATAGTCGGCTATGTTTCGACGATAAAAATAGTCGGCTAAGTTTCTTATACCGACGATAAATTATCGTCTGCTATGCTAGTTTCAAAAAAAAATAAAATGGATATAGTCCATTTTTTACTAGCGCATTTCTTGCGACAGTAAAAGCTGTTTTTTTTTTTCAAAAACATAGCTTCTTTTTCTGCGGTAGGTAAGCTGCATTGTCAAACAATATAAATAGATCTAAAAATACCAAAATGAAATTTAAAACCAAAAAACTATCTACAGTTCAGCAAGCATCTCTGCATGCTCTTATCAGCCTATATCACATGCAATAAAGTCAAGGGGAGTAACAAATACTCATCACTATATATAGGAATGAAATATAAATAAGGCCGACAATGTCGAGCATTCAGGCCAACCTTCCGCAAGCTAGTGCTACCATTTGGGAACACTATAACTGCAATGTTAGCGGAAACAGGCAACTGGATTTTTACGACCCAGCCTCTCAACATCTGAGAACGATGTTGAGAACGATGTTAATGTCCAGCCAGTGCTTCTCTCTGTCAATGACACTTCATCAAGAAAGCCTTCATCATGCATATATATATAATATGTTTCAATGTGTCAAGTTGCCCATTTATGCCTACTATCTTTTTGAGCTCCTTACGACCACAAATTATAGTGAAAACCTATGTCTGTGTTAAATTAAAAAAAAAAAGATAAACATGGATGAGAACCAACAACAACTAAGCCTTCATCCCAAAACAATTGGGGTCGGCGATATGAACCAACAAAGAAAATCATTTTGGGTCTTCCACATGAATCCTTCTCCTCCAATCATTTCTATCCAATGACATGTCCTCGGTGAGGTTCAAAGCATTCATATCCTTTCCTATCATTTCCCACCAAGTCTTCCTAGGTCTACCCCGACCTCTTTTAACTAATATATTTTCCCATTTCTCCATCCTTCTAACTAGAGCATCATTAGGCCTTCGCCGAATATGTCCAAACCACCGTAAACGATTCTCTCTCATCTTATTTTCAATGGGTGCAACGCCTACCTTCTTATGTGTCTCCTCGTTCCGAATCTTATCTTTTATTGTATTTTCGCACATCCATCTAAGCATACACATCTCAGCTACACTCATTTTTTAAATATGATGTCTCTTGGCAGCCCAACATTTTGTACCATATAGTAAAGCGGGCCTAATAGTCGTCCTATAAAACTTACCCTTCAACCGCAATGGCATTCTACGATCGCACAACACTCCAGTTGCACTTTTCAATTTCATCCACCCAACCTTTATCCTATGAGTTACATCTCCATCAATTTCTCCATACTTTTGAATGATAGATCTCAAATATTTGAAACAATCATCCACCGGTATTTCTTGCTCACCAAGCTTCACTACACTCCCATCACTACTTCGTTGCTTACTAAACCGACATTCCATATATTTTGTCTTACTCTTACTCAACTTAAAACCTCTTGCTTCCAATGTCTGTCTCCATAATTCTAACTTGGCATTAACTCCAGCTCTAGACTCATCAAACAAAACAATATCATCAGCAAACAACATACACCACGGCACATTTTCTTGAATTGATCTCGTAAGCTCATTTATCACTATAGCAAATAGGAAAAGGCTTAAAGCAGATCCTTGATGAAACCCAACCATTGTAGGAAAATTGGTTGTCACCCCTCCACAAGTGCAGACATTGGTTACTACTCCTTCATACATATCCTTAATTATACTAATGTACTTGAGAGAAACACCCTTCTTCATCATTGTCCACCAAAGAACGTCCCTAGGTACTCTATCATATGCCTTCTCCAAATCAATAAAAACCATATGCAAATCTTTGTTCCTCCCTCTATTTCTCTCAATAAGTTGTCTAAGAAAATGTATAGCTTCCATAGTTGATCTTCCATGCATAAAACCAAATTGATTCTTCGATATCATGACAATCTTCCTCAACCTAGACTCAATCACCCTCTCCCAAAGTTTCATAATATGACTCATGAGTTTTATACCATGATAGTTTGTGCAATCTTGTATATCACCCTTATTCTTATATAGAGGCACCAAAGTACTCTTCCTCCACTCATTAGGCATCTTATTTGTCTGTCAAATCTTGTTAAAAAGATTTGTCAACTATTCTAAACCTTTCTTATATAGAGGCACCAAAGTACTCTTCCTCCACTCATTAGGCATCTTATTTGTCTGCCAAATCTTGTTAAAAAGATTTGTCAACCATTCTAAACCTTTCTCTCCCAAGCATTTTTAAGCCTCGATAGGTATACCATCTGGGCCAACTGTCATTCTTGATTTCATTTTCTTCAAAGCCTCTGCAATTTCTTTCTTTTGAATCTTGCGCATGAAGTCACGATTCATCTCATGAAAATGAATGGACAAGTCTCCAAGATCCTGAGCATGACTTCCATTAAATAGCTTATCAAAACAATCTTTCCATCTCTCCTTAATCTCCTCATCTTTGACTAAAACCCTTTGTATTTCATCTTTGATACATCTAACCATACCCAGACCCCTCGATTTCCTATCTCTCATCTTTGCAAGCCTATAAATATCCTTCTCGCCCTCTTTGGTATCCAACTTGTCATAAACCTCCTTATATACCTTATCCCTCGCGTTTCGAACTACTTTTTTAGCTTCCTTCTTTGCTATCATATACTTATCCAAATTCTCATTATCATGACTCTTAGATTTCTATAACACTCTTTTTTAACCTTAATAGCTAATTTGACATCCTCGCTCCACCATGATGTATCCTTACCTAGCGATGCACCGCCTTTAGACTCACCCAATACCTCCTTAGCCACATTTCTCATGCCACCCGCTATCTTATTCCACATTGATTATGAATCCTCCTCGAGACACCAATTAGCTTCATTAACTACCTGCTCTACAAACATTCCTTGTTTAGCTCCTTTCAGTGCCCACCACTTAATTTTAGGATCTATCCTATGTCTATCCCTTTTGCGGCATTGTCTAATTCTAAGATTTAAAATTAAGACTCTATGTTGTGTAACTAAACTTTCTCCCGGTATAACCTTATAATCGATGCAACAACCCCTATCTCTCTTTCTAAGTAGGAAAAAATTTATTTGTCTCGTATTAACCCAACTTTAAAATGTTACTAGGTGAGACTCCCTCTTCCTAAACCAAGTGTTTGCTAAGATCATATCATAGGACAAACCAAAATCTAAAATCCTTTCTCCACTTTTGTTTCTTTCTCCTATACCATAGCCTCCATGGATACTCTCAAATCCATCCCTACTAATGCCTACATGTCTATTAAGGTCACCGCCGATGAAAAGCTTTTCTCCATAAGATATCCCTTGTACTACTTCATCTAAATCTTCCCAAAATTGACGCTTAATGGAATCATCTAAACCTACTTGAGGTGCATAAACACTAATAATATTAATAATATCCATACCTAATATTAATTTAATAAGTAAAATCCTATCACCCTTCCTACAGACCTCAACTACATTATCTATAAACTCACGACTCATAATAATTCCTACTCCATTCCTATTTCTATTTATTCCTGTATACCAAATCTTATATCCCCAAGGTTCTATCACTTTTGCCTTCTCACCTACCCATTTGGTCTCTTGTAGACATAAAATATCAATCTTTCTCCTACACATAACATCTACTAACTCTACCAACTTACAAGTTAAAGACCCTATGTTCCAAGTGGCTAACAAATGAGAACCAACAATTAACAAAATCTATCCAAGAGAAAACCAAAAAATCAACTTCATGGATAATAAGCTTTAATATGTGAAAGACAGTAGAGGGATAGTCATATAAAAATGAACTCATAGTAAATCATAAACTCATAATTTTATCAGCAAATGAGAAAAGCAACATGGAGCCTTTGAGAAAATGAAAAAACAACACATTTAATTAAGCACCTCTCTATAAATTTAACAAAATTTGGATAAAACCTTCTACAGAAGAATAGTTTTCAATGTTTTTAAAACCCTAATTTAAGCTAGAGTAACTGAAAACCCAAACACAATATTTGTTTTAAGGTCACGCATTATTCATGATCAAAGCAGATTATGAGACATGATATATGTTTCACATAAAAATAGTTAACCAAAATGAACCAGATAAGCATCATATGGTACAAAGCAACAAAGATTAAATTTTTTTTCTGATTGTTCAAAAAGATTTAGAAAAGTGAAAAATAGAACCTCATTCAGTGAGTGCGCAAGAGCATGTTTCCTAAGTGAAGCATAAATGGTCACAACAATAATATTTTGCCTGAAGAACCTTATTCAGAGAGGTGTAGATGATTATTGCAGTCTTCAGATAGATCCACTTCCTCTTGAAGAGACTTGATTCTAGGCAAGAGTTCTTTAGTATAATCAATGGTATCTCCAAGGATAGATGTTCTGTCAATCTATGAGAAACCCATTTCAAAGTTTCAGTAAAATATAGAATAAAGTAAGAAAGAACCCAATTCAAAGTTTCAGTAAAATAAAATAAAAAAGAACCCCTTTCAAAGTTTCTGAACTGCAGAGGCTTTTGTACAAGAACCCCAACTCATCATCCTCAACCAATGGGAAGAAAGTGGGTGTTTCAGAGGAAGAGAAGGCAAGATCAGAAGCATCATGCATGAGGTCTGGGATTCGAGAGTTGGTAGTGGTGGTGATGATATTAAAAAACAAATCAATTTTACACATAGAGCACCTAAAAATGTAGAGTTCAAGAACATGAGTTATAGAAGTTGGAAGATCCTTCTGCAAAGGTTTGTCCATGATTATTCTAACGCCCCAAAATTTAACCCAAATTTTTTGAGGATTTTTTTTTATAACAGCGAAAACCTTCACTTCATTTGGTTAAGCGTTTCAGGCACATCACAAGAATCATCAAAGCAATGACATTCATTTTATTTCTAATGAAAGTGGAATCAAAGTTTTGAATGACAATATTAGCAAGAACCAAAATTTATCCTTAAACCACTTGGGAACACAATAAACCAAACATCTTGATCAACACCTCATTCCACAACCGCTCTAGATATTCTACTCTTCACCTGAAAAATGGTAAATTAATTGGAATTAGACTACAACCAGTCTAAGTAAAAAAATACCATGATTTTACAGGTATATCATGTGACAAGTATGCAATGTGTATGAATAGTATGATATTGAGCATAGAAGGAGAAAGTAAATAACTTGAACTAAATTACTGCAATAACAAATTTTAAGTATCTAACTAGCTTATGTGAACAATAACAGGCTCAAATCAAATTCACAGATATACAAGATTTATTTCATGCTAATTTAAATAATCACATGCTAAAAGTAACTAATAACAGGTTATCATGCAAAATCGCCGACCCTTTGTTCAACTGATGTACACAAGACGTTTTTATTTAATGTTTTTCTTGAATTAACATGCGTGTATCTGCGGGATAATTAAAGAAAAATATTAACAAAAACCATCTTGTGTACATCAGTTGAGCAGGGAGTTGGCAGGTTTACACTTTAATATATAAATATTTACTTTTAGTATGTAGTTAATTAAATTAGATGACATAAATTATGTAGATCTGTGAGATGCTTTAAGCTTGTTACTGATTTCACCTGCTAGTTAGATTTACACAAATTGCCATTGTAGCATTGTAGATCATATAAGTTACTTTCTCCTTTTTATGCTAAGAATCATATTAGTCACACACATCACATACTTGACACATGATATATCTGTAAGAAAAATCACAATATTTTTCTACATAGACTGGTTGTAGTCTAATTTCAATTGTCTTATTATTTTTCAGGTGAAGAGTAAAGTATTAGGAGCGGTTGCAGGATGGAGTGATGATCGAGATACTTGATTTATTGTATTCTCGGGTTGTCTAGGATTAAATTTTAATTATTGTTATTCATGTTATTTAAGACTCTGATTTGATGTTTAATTAGAATAAAACGAATGTTATTGCTTTGATTACTCCTGTAATGCGCCTGAATGCTTAACCCAATGAAATGATTGCTTCCACTGTTATATAAAAAAATCCTCAAAAATTTTAGTTAGATTTCGGGGCGTTACAGTTATGGATCAAATTTTAGCATCTAGGAACTATAGATACTAGTTGGCATATAAAGTACGACACAAAAATTTCTAACAATAGAAGAAAAAGAGTATTCTTTAAAGTTGACCACTAGCATGCAAGATCTGCATTGACATAGCAATAGAAGAAATATGATGCATCTGCTTATTGCACTCGGTAGTTTGAACTTTGAAATGAGAAAGGAACGAGTGAAACTAGGAAAAAATGGGAATTACCTTGAGAAGATGACTAAAGTCACTAAACATTCATAAGGAGAAGAGTAAGCACATAAAGAGCAATTCAGAGTTTCAAATAATAAAAAAACCAATATTAGAGCCCAATGGGCAAATACATATGATCTAATAACAAATCTATGACTACCATGAAGTAGAAAACTTAGTTGAGGCTATTGAATCAATGTCAAGGTATATGCAGCTTCCATCTCTACTGAGAATTGGAACCTACAATTTATCAAACTGCTCGCTAACCATCTTAATGCATTGTGCATGTGCATTAATGACAACCCTGAAACACTCGTAGGTTACCAGCATTTTCACCCAAGAAAAACATAAGAGTAGCATGTCAAGTGTGATGCCAGCTAGAATCTTACATGGATGGTTGTTGGGCTATGAGCAACAAAAGAGGAATTGCCAACTTAGGCTCATCCTTGGGCAACAATGCATCTCTTAGCCTATTTGTTGAACGAGTTAATACCTATAGAAGAACACATCAATCAATATATGGCCATATGGAGTCATTTTCACCATTAAAGAGCAAATGAAATGTCAGAAACAATAAACGTCATTCAAAAGCAATGCATAACAAAGGGGAATTTTCACGTTTTCAGCTGTTGACATTCAAATGAGCGCACATGGATGCAAATGCATGCCCGTCTGTATGACAGTACACATGCAGTCATGCGGCTTTAGAGAATTATGCATCCAAAATGCACTAATCAGGTTGTTTGTTGCTATAGATGGCAAGACCAACAGAAAATAATAAATAAATGCATGAACACACAAACACAAGCACATGTTTGTGAACATTTAGGTATAACATACCTAGGGAAAAGAACATGTATGCCTCAAACTCAGAGAAGGTCATTTTTCACATATTAGAAACCAAAGGTAAATCATCAATATATGGATATGCTTTCAGGTCATGCACAAAAAACATTAGTCACAAAATGGATAAGGTTGTCAAGCTTATCATCCTTCTTTAATCACAACAGACTATCATTCTAGTTTCCTGGCCATATAGTATGTTGAGATCAACAACACCATCAACATAAACAAATATGAACAGCTATATTTCCTTCAATAAATATGCATATAGGAACCAAAAGAAAAAATTGAAGTTATGGCCGAAACAATGTCCAAAAATGTCAAACGCAGACACACCCGTGCATGCCCAAATGCAACCACGCATGCACACATTCTTTCAGAAATTGAAAGCGAAAGCCAGATCTCCCTTGTCAGGTTAGAAAAAGGTAGGCATATTTTATGTTGCCACCTGCATGGTTGGTATCAATATTTTTTCATGAGTATTCTCACCATTTTTTTGTCACGGACAACCTATGACATTGAATGCATCAGAACCAAGATATTTGCTTCAACTTTTACCACTGTTCATGGTCAGATCAGAGTAATCAAACTCATAGGGGGAAATGGTAAAAATAACATATAAACTAAAAATAGTAGTTTTATAACATCAAAATTTGCAAAGGTGCAAAGACTTGAGAATAAATCTAAAAACCCCAAGCTGAAATAAAATTAACACCACAGATATTAGAACAAGGAAACACAAAATTATTCGATGGTGGACCTTTGTCAATATGCTGCCTCAAATTCATCCATAACCAAGCATTAGAAACAGAAACCCAAGAATAACACTAAAAGCAACAAATTGTGATACATGTCAACATGCAATCTCTTCGGAAGATGAATAAGCACACAACACATTACAGGAACAAGGTAGACAGAATACTTTGATTAAAGGTTCGCCTGCATTAAATACTTGAAAGCATCAACAACAGGCGGGATCATAAACCTGTACGCCTCAATCTGTAGTATGTGAGGTGTCAGTGCAAAATGCAAAAGCAGCAAAACTAATTAACATCAAACACATCAAATATCACACAATGCACTAAAGAAAATACCTGATGAACAATTGTGCAAAGTACAATCATTGGATTAGCATGAGCCAACTTGGCGACCAAACGACCAAGCTACTTTAGGTTTTCTTTTGCAAGTCGTTTCAAGATCCTTAGAGTGTCCAGCTACATAAAGGGAAAAAATTGCACACCAAATCACGTTCAAAAGAGAGGAAAGACTGAAATGAAGTTTAGGAAAACAAAAAATAAATATGTAGTTTGTGATAGTCAATGCAAAGGTCTAGCTGGCAAACCTTTGCAGTTTGTCTTGCAGCAAAAACCACAGGAATCTTCTCATCATCTTTTTCCCACTCTCCATGATCATTTGCAAACGTGAGGTTTTTATCCCCACATGACTAGCCTGGGAAAATTAATAGAAGAGCAGCAAAATCATCGATCAACACCTAATAACAAAAATAAGCACCAAACCACAGAAAAAAGGAAATATAAGTTTCATATCATAGAATCAAAGAACGATCTCAAAACCCCCCAAACCACCAACCACCGAAAGCAAACCAAACCCAAACAAATCAACCACAAATCCCACCCAAACCCCTAAAAACCAACCGAGCAACCCTAAAATGGCATGCGCGCCATATATCTTCTAGCCCTCGAAGGTCAACATTGAGCCCTCCTAGTAGAGGTTAGCGAGGCCCACTCTGTTGGCGTCGAAGGTGCTGTAGTAGTGCTCCACGAATGCCTTAGCCACCGCTTCTGCAATCGATTTAGAGATAAGTAATCAACTAGAGATAAGCAAAGACAACCAATTTAGAAAGAACCCCACAAAAAGTTAAAAGGGTGAACATCGATGGGCCTACTTGCTTCCTCTTGAGGTCACGATCGAAAATCTTGAGCTTGAAAGTCTAGAACTCGTGATCTCCAGGAGCCGAAGGAGCGCAGGAGGGAGTTGCTGCCCACCAGACGCATGAGGGAGCGCTTCATTCTAGACGGAGGCCTTCTCGTCCATTGGTGCCCGAGCTGCCCGGACGGGATCACTAGAGGGTGCGACTAAGAGAGGGGAATTTGCTCCCGCAATCCATACGCTGGTTTTGGGTTAGCGGCACAGAGAGTGGAAGGCGCGAAAATAAAATGGGATAAGGATTACATTAGCGCAGAAAATAAAATCAAATTTTTTTGTTTTTTTAATTTTGAAATTAACATAGCGGATTAGCGGACGATAAAAATTGTCGGCTATTTTGTTTGTATGACGATAATAATTTATCGTCAGCCAATTTAGTTTGAAAATTTAAAAAATAGGTATAACCGACTATTATTTTTCTTATAGCGACCATAGTTTATGGTCAGGATAAAAATACAACCAAGGTTTTTTTATTGTCGGCTATGTTAGTTTTAAAAAAAAAATGGACAATAAGGTGTATGCCACATCACCCATGCGGTATAAGGGACACAACCAGCGATTTTTATTGTAAGCTATCTTCATTTTTTTGTTTTGAAACTAAGGTAGCTGATGATAAAAATCATTAGCTATTTTTCTTATACAGATAAATTTAAAAAATGAATATAACCTATAGTGGCAATAATTTATTGTCGATATAATAAACACATCCAACAATTTTTATCGTTGGCTATGTTAGTTTCAAAATAAAATAAATAAATAAAAATTTGACATAAGTAATGATAAAAACCGTCGGCTATGATCCTTGTACCGACAATAAATTACCGTTGGTTATATTAGTTTAAAATGGATGATAAATATCATCGACTATTGATTAAAATTGATGATAATTATCGTGATTATTGGTGATGATAAATTATCATCGTAAATATAAGTGATTTTTACTATGACATAAAATATGGTTGGATTAAATTATTATTGATGATCATCGCTCTTATTTTGATCGGTAATGATCTGTTTTCTTGTAATGAGAGAGTAATCAAATAATGATAACATGGTCGCAAGAGAGGTTAGCCTAGTGGGGTGAGGCCTGGCCACCAGGTAGTCAAGGTTGGATTTTAACGGGCGTCTCCTTTTTGTACAAGCAGACATACATCATAGGTAGGGACGAGGGTCATAGCTTTGAAGTTTATCGCAACCAGGTCTTCCAGCCGGGTGCAGTTTTTTCTGTTTATAAATAAACAAATACTAATAATTTGTATACATAAGGAACCAAGCCTAACCTTATTCTTTTGACTGCCTAAAACATCTAATAAATTCTACCAAGAACAAACCAGGAAAACATAAAGATCATAAACTTTTGAGTATATTTGGACACACGGTAGGTCAACAAGAAACATAGCAACTTTTGAGAGCAGATTTGTTGGACCAACACTTGCTGACCTAAGCAGGTAAGTGTTCTCGAGTTTGAATGAGCGCCACATATGTAAGCACGTGGGGCTCATTTTCCCGTGTGTGTCTGCATCACTTAGCATCGAAGTCTGGTGCATTTGCAAAGACTTAAGTATCCTTTCCCGACATTAGCGCCATGAAACGATGTTTCGAGTAATGTACCAAAATGTCCTTCAGCCAAAAAATGAGGATAACCTTTTGTTTTCGCCCTAAGCAGTAAACACCTCTACTTGAAGAGTCTCAACCTCAAAATATGTCGCCCTATCCGTTCTGGATCACCCTTACACCTCCAAAGGAGCACCCTTTATCGTCGTCTGCTGTCGCGGAAGCACCCTTTGTCATCGTCTGTTGCCAGAGCACCTTTTACCGTCGTCTGCTGCCGGACCACCTTTTACCGTCGTCTGTTGTTGGACCACCATTTGTCGTGCAACTGAGGATCTATCAGATATTAAATCAACAAGAGTAGATTCAAAAGTATACTCTGCAGCTGGTAGCTCCATGTTCTTCTGCAGAAATTCTGACAACTCTGTATCAGGAGTCAGATCCCATATATCCTTTGCAAGCAAACAAGCTCATTCGTAATGGTTGTACATACTCATCGAAGAGAAATAATTGAAGATCTTTACAAAGAATGGGTTGACCCTGCCAAAGGAAAGGTGGTTGGAAGCATGATAAGGTATCACTCATGAGGAGTGTAATAAATTGAAGTTTATTAACTTAGTATACAAACTTTATAAACTTTGTTCAACATTCAATGCCATTCAGCTATTTGTAATAATCTTCGAGTTATTATTTACCATGCCAATAAAACTAACGATTTTTAGTATTAACATGTTTTGACGCGATTCATACGACAAATATCATAATAATTGACTCTAGCAAGCACATAATAACTATTTACAATGATTCAGACTTCAATTAATGTGCAACAATTTTAATAGAAATCGCTAAATGAGCAACATTTTGAACACATAAATCGATGTACATATCGCATAATATACTACAAATCGATACGACAATTCAACATAATCGCTTATTCATATTACAAATCAATATAATAAACGTAAGCATAATAGCTTACAAATCGATATTAACAAACAAAACAATATCTCTCAAATCGATAGTATATTACTACAACCGTGCTTTGCGTTATACTATTCCAATATTTTCTATACAAAGGCAAATCGTTGTGGCCGACATAGACGTCATTGCGTAAAACTCATAAATTGTCAACCGGAATATAGGTCTCACAAGGCATATCGATTTTTGACAACGAGCGGGATGTGAAACGATGTTTCCTTTATAAATGAATGGCACATATTTTGGTAACAAAGCCAAATCGACACGATTTATGATTTGTGATTTATACATTTAAAGCAACAATGATTTATACATTTAACGCAGTAGCAATTTATGATATATAAAGTTACCAAGATTTGTAAGTTTGCTAAATCGTACAACGTGGTTTACTGTTGAAGCCCAAATGTTACAACGATGTGTACTTATAAAAGGTGCGATTTCTACATCGATTTGTAAGTTTGAAGCAGTGATTTGTACATTTAAAGTAGGAATGATTTATATGTTTGATGCAATAGCGATTTATACTAACCCTAAATGAGCAACGATTTGAACACGCAAATGACCACCTCATGTCAAGAGTGAATCCAATGCCTGTACCCTTCTTATCATATGCATCATTAGTGCACATATTCAATTCATCAGGTGCGTCGATAGTACGAATGTCCGTTGCTTCATGACTTCCTAATGATTGAGATACGTCATCTTCACTGCAACTAGCTGATATGCTCAACACTGTCATGTGTAAAATACCAATTTGCGTTAGCCAACGCATACGTTTACTACGATTTATTCAAGATGCATATAACAACGACTACTGATTAGTTAAGCATAATAGCTTACAAATCGATATTAACAAATAACATCATATCTAACAAATCGATACTCGAAAACAAATATTATCTAACAAATCGATATACGACAATTCAGCATAATATATTACAAATCGATAGTAACAAACAAAACAATATCTCACAAATCGATAGTAGAAAACACATAATATTTTACAAATCGATATACGACAATTCACCATAATATATTATAAATCGATATTAACACACAAAACAATATCTCACAAATCGATAATAGAAAACACATAATATCTTACAAATCAATATACGACAATTCAGCATAATATATTACAAATCGATATTAACAAACAAAATAATGTCTCACAAATCGATAATAGAAAACACATAATATCTTACAAACCGATATACGACAATTCAGAATAACATATTACTGATCGATATTAACAAATAAAATAATATCTCATAAATCGTCACTATAAAACACATAATAGCTTACAAATCGATATACAACAATTCAGCATAATATTACAAATCGATATCAACAGACAAAACAATATTTCACAAATCGATACTAGAAAATGCACAATATCTTACAAATCGATATACGATAATTCAAAATAAGATATTACAGATCGATATTAACAAACAAAATAATATCTCATAAATCATCACTATAAAACACATAATAGCTTACAAATCGATATACGGTAATTCAGTATAATATTACAAATCGATATCAACAAACAAAACAATATTTCACAAATCGACACTAGAAAATACATAATATCTTACAAATCGATATACTACAATTCAGCATAATATATTACAAACGAAACAATATCTCACAAATCGATATACATGTTACTATAACTGCAATTTGTGTTACATTGCATATACTGAGTGAATGAACGATACCGGATGGGGTAGAGGCCCTTGCTTGCATCTGTAACCAAGCATTATTGTCGACAGGTCCTAACGTCTTACAAATGTCTTCAAGTTTTCAACCGTTGAAACGATATAATCTACCTGCAATAACAAAACAATGCCTTAATGACACTCACGATGACATACGTTCTTCAACAATAACATGATAACATGGAAATGTACTCACGATGCTTTAATGGCACTTGTTAGAATGTTTGTGCGTCATTGCTTTTTTTCATATTGCCTTATGAAAACGAAGAAGAAAAAAAGACTATAAAAAGAGATGACCGACAAATCCCCCTTTGATGCCCACCAATGATTGAACCAGCCGTTCGATTTATAGTTATCTCCACGAGGTAGGAATGAACTAGAAAACATTTTCTATCTAACACAAGTCAGGAACAAGAAGGCGGCCATGTGTTGTAGCACAAGCTAAAAACAAAGGCGGAACGTGCAAATCTATATATGAGGAGCATAAGAACATTTTTGTCCAACACATATCTATCTTATGGGAGGACATTTTTGTCAAAAGCATATATACCTTTTTTATATGTTATTTTATTATAAAGTCATCGTAAGAAACATTGGCATATGAATTATCGTGGGTCCCAAGATGTTCCTCCGTACACACAGGAATACACGAATTTGTGTTTCGGGGAGAACACACAACCCATACATATCTGCTCATTGTTGGCGAAGCTCAGAAAATTTTCAACCCCAACAACCAAAACTAAGTCAAGCTGACCTAGCCTTACCAACTCACCCTGCTGCAAGAAGGTCAGATTCATCCGCCTGGTCCACAAGGTCTGAAACAATTACCAGATCATAAAGATAGGATGCACAAACAACAGAAAAATTAAAGAGGCTCAGATCCTGCAACTAGTTCTTTCTTGATCAACAAACCATCATTTTCATTAGATATCATATTCGTTTGCCTTCCAAATTTATTGTCCGGCCAAGAAACCATAATGCATACACGATAATGATCCCCCACTTACATCATGCAACATTTTAATAATTTTCATGCATACACACAGAAACAACAAATCTATAAAGCAACATTTAGCCGGAACACAAATCATTGCACCCGGAACCCCAGAGGGTAACGGCAACCGTAAAGCAACCAACCAATCAGCATCCAAGCTTCCTAGGGCTTACGTGGACCTTCAGGCCATGTTTCATGAAGAGAGTGAGTGACATCTTCTGCACCACCTGGTGGCCGGGCACCAAAGAGAGCCGGTGACGGAGCAAGACTGCAGCAGCTATGGATTTCATCTGCAGGTAGGCGAGCTCCTTGCCTAGGCAGATCCTCGGCCCTCCATTGAAGGACACAAACTTGAACGGGTCCTGCGGCGGCTCAAACTTGTCTCCGGCCTTTGACAGCCACCGTTCCGGCCGGAATTCCAGGCAATCCTCCCCCCAGATCCATTCCATCCTCCCCACCGAGTATATCGAGTACGTGACCGACGATCCGGCAGGCACCATGGTTCCGTCCGGCAACACGTCATCGTTGAGCACGTACTTGAAATCCTGTGGCACGGATGGGTATAGCCGGAGCGTCTCCGATAATGCGGCTTTCAGGTACACCAACCGGTCGACTTCATCGAAGGTGAGCGGCTCCTTTGTCCACTCAGCCAGATCCTTCCCCCGTGTCTGCACGAGCACACCGGAGATCTCGGCGATAATCTTGTCTTCAACCCTTGGATTCTGCATGACAAGGTAGAAGAACCAGCTGAGCGCCACCGAGGAAGTGTCCCGACCGGCAAGGACGAAGTTCAGTGCTATCTGCCGGAGAACTGCATTCGAGTAAGCCTTGCCGTAGCCGTCCTTCTTCTTCATGAACCGCGAGAGGAGGTCGTCGTGCGCGGCTGCGGCCGCCCCGGTCCCGTTCTGAGCCACCATGGTTTCCTTCCTTTCTGCAATTATCTCCGACAGATAGGTCTCCACGATCTTGACGCCCTCCTTCAACGTTACCTCAGTGCCTATTCCCAGGCTCTTCTTCACCTTCCATATGAACTCGGGGAAGAGAAAGCGTTGCAGAGCAGCTTCGGTGGTGCGGTCGAAGGCAGCGCAGAAGGGATTCTCCGGCAGCTCCAGCGATAACGTCTCTGGATCCTTGCCGAAGGCGAGACCGCATATGTTATCAAAGGTTAAACGGAGGAGAAGGTCCTGGACATCAACTGCACTCTTCCTGCACTGTGCAGTTTCGAGGATGCACCACAGCCGGTGCTTTATAGAGCGGTTCACCCACCTAGCCATGGCCTGCCGGAGAGTCCGGGTGGTGAACTCGAGTGCGGCCGTCTTCCGCTGCACCAGCCATGTCTCGCCGTCGCTGTTGAAGATCCCCTCGCCGAGAAGATCGTGGAACGCCGCCTGCCATGTCGGGCCCTTTGGGTAGTTGTCGAACCGGAGCTTGAGTATGTGCTCCAAGTTCTTGGGGTTGCAGGTGACTGTTACCAGGCCTTGCTTCCGAGCTAAGAACGGCACCGCACATATGCAGGTCTGGTAGGTGGCGAAGCTCGTTTTCCGCAGGTTATCGGCGATCCAGTCGTGCATGCGCGACGCATTCCAAATTAGCCCCGGCAAGCTCCCGGCCAGCGGCCACACCCGGGGGCCGGAAAGCGTCCGGTTCAGAGAAATGAACCAGAGGAAGTAGGAAGAGAGGGCTATCATGATCAAGGGGATCATTGTCAACACTTCCATCGCTGCCCAACTGTTGCTTTACACCTATCTACTGTATCATCAAGTGTGTAAATGAACACTTGCAGGAAGAAGGAAAGAGGTAGTTTGTTTTGAGAAATTGGGTGATGGTGATGTGGGGGGTGGGGATGGGAGGTATATAAGAGAGGTGAGAGGGGTGGTGTAGTAGTGTGTGTTATCTTCTGTGTGTTGGTGACGATTCTTCTGCTGGGAGATTGAGATAAGGCTTTCAGGTTAGAGATTTCCCGTTTTGTGAAATGTAGAGAGGGTGGTTGGGAAATTAAAGATGGTTGCCCCTCACGATGGTCGTCGTTCGGTTGAACGCACAAACGTGAACCGACGATACCGATTTCTTGACGTTAAACAAAAAAAGATAATCTGATAGGTATCCTTTTCTTGAAATTTTTACTCATCTACGGCCAAGCATTATTGTTACAAACCACCAGCCAAGCTCGAGTCGGCATAGGAAATGAACCGAAAAGTGGTTTATAAAGGCCTACACGTCTCAGTTTAGTTCAACATGTTCTACCTGGGGTTGGTCATGAAACATGATCAAGTTCACGAACTCATCCGTTTCGAACTGGCAGTAAAAGGGTTGGATTGGAGTTCATGATCTCGGTCGCACTTCCACTGATGATGTCGAAACATACTCTGAGAAAAAGTCGGGCCAAAATTGCCAGTATTGATAGGTTGGCCCCTTCAAGAACGGCTTAGAATGGTGAGATGTCTTTTTGTCAAATTGTGACAGAAGACGGTCTCAATCAAATATTCATGATCTTTTGAATATCATTATCAACCAAGTAACGAAACTACTTGCTTGGACCTGCAACAAGGTGGGTCGAATCGATTTTGGGTCCATCCATTGTTCCGAGTCTTTTTAATATAAGGAGATCTGTTGATATATATATATATATATATATATATATATATATATATATATATATATATATATATATATATAGAGAGAGAGAGAGAGAGAGAGAGAGAGAGAGAGAGAGAGAGAGATGAGGTGGTGGTTGGAAACGGGTAATCTGCCGATTTCTGCACGCTACTCGCCGGACACGTTTTTTCTTTTCTGGGGGCGAGTGTCAGAGCGTCCTGAAAGTATCACACTTTCATGCTACAGATATCCCAAGAAACGTTGATTTATAGATAGGGAAGTCGTTCTTTTAGATTTTTCCTTTTTTTGGGGGATTCTTGGAGAAGAGCCATAAATCCTCTCTGATCATGTTGTTGCCTCACTCGAATAACCAAATTGCGAGAGCTGATCAGGTGATCTGTTAAATCACTTTAAGAAAGTGATTTGACATCTTGACCGTCCATTGCTTCATCCCACAAGGACCTCATGACTCTTGTAGACGGTGAGGATGCTAAATCACTTTTCTAAAAGTGATTTGACAGAGATCACTTGATCTGCTCTCGTTGTGTAGAGGCCATTGCACATTGCCATCGTTAACACGTTATTTACGTGCTGGCCGCACCACGATATCAACATCTTGTGGTAACCATATACTATGTTATCACTATATAGAATCATTATCATCATCATATAAAGCAGGGTCCATCATCATGTGACCATGTGCCAACCACCAACACCACATTATTTATGTCCTGCCATCACAGCCACCACATCTCCATTAATGCATGTCGATCATATGCGTCCACAAACACGAGGACATCATCATCATCATCTCCCACCACCATCGGCACTCTATTTATCAGAATGATCTTGCCAGCACTCATTAATGTACATCAATCATATGCCGCATCAACCTCAAGGACCACCACCATCATCATAATCATAATCATTATGCATGGCCACCATGTTAACATGGAAAATCGACACCTTTATTAATGTAAAACTCAACACATTCATCACGCAGCAGCATCATTTCAAGGAATCCTGTAAATAGGACGATCATTATCATATATGCCATTAGTACTCAACTCTTAGTGAAGAGCACTTGTGTTGTCTTCTTCAGGCTACTTGCTCTCTTTCATTGGTCTCTCTAAAGAGTCTAAAATATTCTCTTGAATGATTTAAGATTTTTCTTTTTGGATAGGCAAGCTGGGGTTGAATGATTTTAAGATGTCACAGTTGAAAATGGATCTGTTGACAATTCAAAGATTTTAACGTGAATAATGTATTTGGGACAACCCAAAAGAGCAAAACTGGAATCCTAAATGAACTGTGGTCAACCTGCACATTAAGAACTTCTAGAACACCCATGTTCACCACGCCTCTCATGTTCAATTTGAAAATAAAAAGGGATATAATCTGGTTTAGAAAATGAACAGAGAATCATCAAGGAAAGAAATCAAATAATGGCATGAAGCCACAATCATTGATCCTTATCATTAATTATAATACATGCACTCTTCTAGAAAGCTTCCATTGTCTCGAAAAGAATTTGCCATTATCATGTTCAGAGCCAACCTACATAATTAAGGATTAAACTTAATAACAATGCACGGCTAGAAGGAAAACAGGGTAGCAGGAAAAGCAATAACCAACCAGCTCTTTGATGTAGTATGAGAATAATAAAATTGATATAAAATAATACACAAAAATAAATTAATACAATATTACATGAGCACCAAGAGCAGAAGGGCATGATTCTAAAATCCCAGAATTATGTTCTTTTTTAGTAGAATCAGTCGAAAATTTTGCGAAAAGAATGCATCTTTTACTTGTGATATATGGGGCAAACAGCTAAATATATACCGCGTAATATTCACAAGATCTTACAGTGGATGACTTTACCCCGCTGATTGATCTCACCCTTGAGCACCCCAGATGATAGAAAATTCCAGGTCTTGAGGCCTATCTGTCTGCTGGTCGTGCCACAGAGCAATGACTGCAAGAGCCCATTTCATATTTAGTAGGCCAAGAAAAAACATATTCACATTCTATGGAATTAACACCACAAACATCTTTTTGATCTTTAACAAGTGACTGCCATAAACAAAATCCTAAAACCTCATCATCAGCATCAAGTGCTATCCGAACTACATGGGGTCTGGTAAACAAATTGCAACATCTACCAAAGGAAATATTCATAAGAGTTTGAAAGCATTAGATATGGCATGATCCAGATTATGTTCTTTCAAGAATACAGTAGATGTACCCAGATGCTCACAGACAGATCAAAATTCAAAATTCAAAATTCAAAATTCAAAGAGGTGGCCAGATCATAATTTATTTGTACAACAATGGAACCATTTTCTCTTAATGTCCACAAACATTAGTACAAAAACTAACCAAGTTTCTTCATTATTACATTTCAACTAGTACTTAATCATTGGATAGATGGGAAATTTCCTTTATCCTCGAATGTGGTACTATACTGCATTGCCAACAACACAAAGATATTACTTTTCCATTTACGTTTACACATTGAATTGAACCAAAGTAAAACTATATCAGATTTAGTGTTTCAGTTTGGAGGCCTAGTTATGGTTTTACTGTATCATCAATGAATCCAACCTTTTATGACAACACCAAACATAAGGGCATTAATTATCAAATTTCCTAGTAAACTCTTCCAAAGCCAACCAGTCAATCTTAAGCATGCTTTCATCAATAGAAAATAGTGATGTGCTTAGAAGGCCATGAATCCATACCAAGCTGCAAGCTTCACATGCATAGAAAATTAAGCATAAAAATTTGTCCATCACCAATAAAAAGTACAACAGTAGCAACTTGTTGGTTGTAGGCTTGTAGCTTATTTATGGTGAAGTCATAAAATTTTCACTCAAGTGAAAATGTTTTAACGTTTTGAATTACATAGTGACATTTTTGTTTCTCTTCAACATTATCCATGTCAGTATTTTATTTGTGAAGATCTTGGATAGATAAAGGATTCATCTTTCGGTATTTATGGGAAAGCCTATGAGGGTGAATACAAATGGAAGTTATATTAGTTTTCAGTTCTCGTGTTATTTTGTTTGGAATCGTCTCCTTTGCGAAATAAAGAGCCTCAGCTTGCTTATCAAAAAAGAAAAAGAAAGAAAAGACCTAGCCTTTCTTGCATCTTGAGATCTGTTCAGCTTGAAGAATGGAAGTGAGCTTCATTTTGGTTTATCCATGTTTTCTTATAGAAGCATCTGCAGCTAACCTGCCCCCAATCCTTATACCGTAACTACCAAGACCACATCTCCACAATCACAATGGCTTCCCCAGAAAACTTCAAGAGCCAAATGCAAAGGAAATGGTGCAATGACTGACAGCTATGCAATCAATGGCTGATAAGGTCATCGTTGGACAAATTGAACAATCAAAATCCTATCAAACTCAAAAAATCTGGCACATTGATACAGACATGGGTACAGGACATGATACAAATATGGTTTGTTATAACTTATACATAGTTGATTTTATAGGAATCGACTCTTGGATCATCCGATTCCAATACACAAGTAGGTTTTCATAAGGTTTAAAGATCAACGGTTTAAGATTTTAATAAATATTCAAGGCTTAAAAAATTATGTTTTTTATCGGGAAAACATGATCCAAGTGTAATTTCCCAGTAAACTGACCATGTCGAACACATCTGTACTATCAAGTTTAAGGAAAACAGAGAAAAAACCCTTTAAAAACCCGGTTAGATAGAGAAGTGATAAGCAGCTACCACCTTATATATATATATATATAATACATGTATGATTATGTAATTCAAAATCCTTAATCTAAAGCGATAAAAGATAAATATTAAGTGCAAATTCTTGAATAGAATTCTGAATCAAAATGATAAATCCAAATTGAAATCAAAGTGAAATGTAATCAGCAAATTTTTAAAGAAAAGAAACACAAGTAAATATAAAATAAACGACAAAGATCATAAAAAGCATAGATAAAGTAAAGGTCACACATTGACCTTGTCCAACACAGGTTTGACTGTGTCCATTAAGTGTCGTGATCTATGGTATCATGTCTGGTGTCATGATATGCCAACATGAGATATGCATGCCAAATGAAGTGTTTGTGAAACATAGCAAAAACAAATATTAAGAATCAAAATTTGCTTCCTTAGCAAGCTGATCAGTTGTTCAAATCGAAAATTTTATTATTCTTAAGGTGACACCAGGACACATCCTTAGTTTTCTTTTGGGAGTGAAACGCCACAGAATTACTTTCTTAATGTAGGCAGTATTCTAAAGAAGTTGATTTAGTTGGAGCAGTATGCAACAATCAATTTGCATGTCCTTGCGCAAATGTCCATGAGAACAAGTTAGTTAGTCCAGAAAAAAAGCTACCATCTTTCTGCCATGTATCAGTCACCATCTTACTTACATGTCAGAAGTCAACCATGCATAATATCAAGATCAACATCTTTGTGACTTTTGCATAAATCTTGACCACAACTTCAAGGCAATAGAACGGGATGTTGGATAACTTACATTTTTCCTTCCTTCTATATAAATTTCTTCGTTCTGATGATAGGTACATAAAGTGATCCTATGATGTCTGTATCAATCAAGGATCTTTTCCCCAGTAGAGAAGAGATTAAAGACAACTGTGCCAGCAAGATACAGAGATACTGATATGTTGAAGACATCATCCCATGATCCTGAAAAAACTGATCTGTTAAAAGGAAAAAGATAATAGTAACTAGCTTTCAATTCCATTTATCACTAAGATGAATCTAACCATGTTGAAGAATGTAGCCCGTTGCTGCTGTCCCAAAGACACCGGCTAGCACACCAGCAGTGTTTGATAAACCTAAAAGTACACCCTGTTCAAAAATATAAACATCTTGAATTAGATAGGACGTTCGCAAAAAAGTTTACCTGACATGTTCAAAGACATTCCCATGGCATATAAAAAAGGAAGAGAGAGAGAGGGAGAGAGAGAGAGAGAGAGAGAGTTGACTCAGTCTTTTGCATTCATATAATGTTTTTTGCACTATAAGTATGAATTCTTATAGATGAGTAACCTGAAGGAGAAAAGAGGAAACCGAAAGAAAAGGATGACAAGATAGGTGCCATGACACATTGCCGTCAGAAAGATCTTGCTGGAAACCATGCATGTTGAGCATCTGTTCTGATCAGAATTTATTGTATGCATAGGCTTCAACAATTTTCCTTTTTTATTTCTGCTTATTTAACCAGGCCTAGGAGCTATACATTATGTATCTAGCTCAATACATTGAAAGATGGATTGTAAAACTCTCGGAAAAAATATATATCGGGTCGGACCCGGGTCGGGTCCGGACCAAACCCGGATCCGAGCTGGGCATGCCCCACCCCGCGGTCTTTTTAAAGACCACCGGGGTTAGGGTTTTCTCATGCAAGAAAACCCTAACCCCCCTTCTCCTTTCGTCTGCCGCCTCAGCGACCCTCCCTCTCTCCTCTCCTGTCCGAGCTCCGCCAACCCACCGGCAGGCAGGGCCTCCCCTTCCCGACGACGCGACCTCGCCGCCCTCGCTCTCAAGCATCCTGCCGCCGCTCGTCCTCTCTCTTCTCTCGTCCGGCCTCCGACCCCCGGCCTGCAGCTTGCCGGAGCCGATGCCGACGACAACCTCCTCCTTTCGGACACCTCTCAGGTAAACCCTCTCTCTCTCTCTGTCTTTTCTCGTTGCTTCATCTTCTTCTTCTTCCTGTTTGCACAGAGGAGGGGCCGAGCCCCTCCCCGGTGCCCCATTTTTGGCTGTTTCGGCAAGCCTGCAAGGGTGAAGCCCCTGCCCTTACCTGCCCTGTTGGTGTCGAGATGGGTCGGGCTCAACATGACGGCCGAGTCCACCCTGCCCCTCCAATTTTATCGTTCTTTCGCTAACGGTTTATCTTTTCACAGATTTCGCATCGGAGCACGCTCGTGCCTCATGGCCCAAACACGTCCTCTCTTACGCTCGCAGGAGTACGCAGAACCGCAACCCCCCAAGGTAGGAGAAAGTTGCGCAAATGACAATGAACGAACCTAAATTAAGCAATTAAAACGTAAAATGAGAAAAGAAAGGACTAAGGACAATATATATATATATATATATATATATATATATATATATATATATATATATATATGTATGCATTTAACTCAAGGACGTGTTTTCGTGATCCTTGAACTTTTACTTTCTTATCTTTATTGCTTTCTATTGCCACCGCGCTTTATGTGCCCAGGCTTTTATTTCGCATTTACTTTCTATCTTTATTTTCTTGTCTTTACTTTACCGTCGCGCTTTATTTGCCCAGGCTTTTATTTTTGCATTTATTTTTTGTCTTTACTTTCTGTCTTTACTTTCTTGTCGCGCTTAATGTACTGAGGCTTTTCTTTTTGTCCTTTCTTGTTTTTATTTTGCCAACGCTCTTCAGTGCACTGCCTTACGTATTTCTTGGTTGCATGTTTGTTTAGCAGAGGTACAGTTTCGTACCTCGTGCACTGCCATGCATATTTACTTGCTTGCTTATTTGTTTAGTCGAGGTGTGGTTTTGTACCTCATGCACTGCCTTGCGTATTCGCATGCATGTTTGTTTAATCGAGGTATGATTTTGTACCTCACGCACTGCCGTGCGTATTTACTTGCTTGCTTATTTGTTTAGTCGAGGTGCGGTTTCGTACCTCATACATTGCCTTATGCATTTACTTGCTTGCTTATTTGTTTAGTCGAGGTACAATTTTGTACCTCGTGCACTCCTTATGCATTTACTTGCATGTTTGTTTAACCGAGGTGCGGTTTCGTACCTTATGCACTGCTTTGCGCATTAACTTGCATGTTTGTTTAGCCGAGGTACAGTTTCGTACCTTGTGCACTGTTTAAAAGGTTTTTCACTCGACACACAATTTTGCACTTTAGGGATCGATTGCATCCTACCGTCGCACTGTATTGGACACGAGCTCGCTTTTTGCTGACTTACACTTAAGTGCAACTTTGAGCGTATTCCATTTCGTTCTTTTGCTTTTAAAAGACACGATGCACACTTATGCACTTCGGTTCTAAAAAAAATGATTTTTAGGCGCAAACAACAACAAACAACAACAACAACAACAACTACGCCTTCATCCCAAAACAATTGGGGTCAGCGATATGAACCAAAAAAGAAAATCATTCTGGGTCTTCCACATGAATCCTTCTCCTCCAATCATTTCTATCCAATGCCATGTCCTCGGTGAGGTTCAAAGCATTCATATCCTTTCCTATCATCTCCATCCATGTCTTCCTAGGCCTACCCCGACCTCTTTTAACTAATATATTTTCCCATTTCTCCATCCTTCTAACTGGAGCATCATTAGGCCTTCGCCGAATATGTCCAAACCATCGTAAACAATTCTCTCTCATCTTATTTTCAATGGGTGCAACGCCTACCTTCTTACGTATCTCCTCGTTTCGAATCTTATCTTTTATTGTATTTTCACACATCCATCTAAGCATACGCATCTCAGCTACACTCATTTTTTGAATATGATGTCTCTTGGCAGCCCAACATTCTGTACCATATAGTAAAGCGAGCCTAATAGTCGTCCTATAAAACTTTTCCTTCAACCGCAATGGCATTCTACAATCGCACAACACTCCAGTTGCACTTTTCCATTTCATCCACCCAACCTTTATCCTATGATTTACATCTCCATCAATTTCTCCATACTTTTGAATGATAGATCCCAAATATTTGAAACAATCATCCACCGGTATTTCTTGCTCACCAAGCTTCACTACACTCCCATCACTACTTCGTTGCTTACTAAACCGACATTCCATATATTTTGTCTTACTCTTACTCAATTTAAAACCTCTTGCTTTCAATGTCTGTCTCCATAATTCTAACTTAGCATTAACCCCAGCTCTAGACTCATCAATCAAAACAATATCATCAACAAACAATATACACCACGACACATTTTCTTGAATTGATCTCGTAAGCTCATCCATCACTCTAGCAAATAGGAAAGGGCTCAAAGCAGATCCTTGATGTAACCCATCTTATTTTTAGGCACAAACCTATTTTCAAAATGCATAGTTTTGTAAAACAGATTTTGAAAGTCTTTTGCGAGATAGGGGCTGGATCTCCCAAATCGATGTATTTGGGAGAAGTGTTTTACAACTTCGGTTCGTGTATTCGATGCAACTCAGATAACCCTCTTTAGGGGCATGTGCATGGGTTGGGTGAGGGTTCTACTGAGGAACCTGCACCATCGCTAGATTTTTGCTGCATCACTTTCTTTGTGAGATTATGCTATTGGGTTTCTTTTTAGAAATTCATGCCCCTCTCTTCGTAGCCGTACTTTTAGACATGTACGATACGTCTGGACTACGAGGAATAGGATGAGAGGTTTGTGGTAATAACCTCGAAATATGTTTTGGCACAATATTGTAATCATGTAATATTGATGATCGCCTAACAGGCAAGAGGCTCATGACGGTCTAAAGGACCAGAACATGTCAAGTTTGAACTTGAATGATTACACCATGTACTTTTGCAAACCAGCGATGTGAGGATTTTCCTTGAGAAATCCATATCCCTCTCATCGTAGTTGTACTTTTAAACATGTATGTTGCGTACTACGATGAGTAAGATGAGAGGTCTATTTTTACCTCAAACGTGTAATGGCACGTGTTTGAGACCACAAATGGTGATGTTTTTACCCTCACAATAAGTTGACCCCTCTCATCGTGGTTGTACTTTTGAACAGGTATATTGCGTACTGCGGTGAGTAGGATGAGAGGTATGTGGTTACCTCGAACGTGCAATGGCGCATATAAATCACTTAATGGTGATGGTTTCGCCTTCATAGGCAAGTTGCTCGAGTGGGTCGAAAGACCAGAGCATATAGAATTGGTTTTCAGTTAAGTAGCACCTGACGTACCCATTCGACCCGCTGACTTCATCAAGAGAGAGGATGAATGATACAAAAAATCTGATGGACAGGCCATTAATGGCTATTTTGGGCAAAAGACTCGGCTTCCTCAATCATCAGAGTTAGGGAAAATAGGCTACAAAAAGTAGTTTTAGGCACTTCTACAAAAGTTGAATGCATCCATAGGCCACGAATGCCTTTGGAGATTTTCTCTCTTAGTCACTAGTTGTCCCCTTAGGAGCAGACTCAGCTAGCTACCCGAGGTATCTAAAATACATGGCATAATAAACCCCTTGATTAGTCTCAGTTGCTTCTACGTATCGTGCCTTATGCGTACCCGTAAGGCCAACTAATATTGAAACAATAAATACCCTATTTCACAATGCTTGTTGGCTCGAGTTTCTTACGACTAAGGTAATGGCTTACAGTTCGTAATCTATGAACTGTTTACAACTAAGACTAATGTAACTGCTTATCATATAAGCTGCTTATATCTTGTGAATAAATGAACTGCTTGTGGTGTAATTGCTTATAGCGTGTGGCTTACGAACTGTTTATGCCTTGTGATTAATAAAACTGCTTATTGTGCAATTGCTTTCATTTTATGATTAATTTAATTACTTGCCGTGAAATCGTGTATGCCTTGTGATGAATGAACTATTACCTTGTGATAGTTGATAACTCACTTGATTTTATAATCAATTGCTCATATCGAAACCCTTTATTTGTTTGCATACTCAATCGTTCATGTTAGAAATACGTATTCATTTGCATAGTCTATTGCTCACGCTTGAGGTAACTTACTTGTTGGATTAAGTTAACTAATGATGCTAGGCGTAACTCATTACTTGTTATAATTGCTTATTTCAATTCCATATTGTCTCACTTGTACACCTATCAGTTTTTCGTGAAACTGACCCATTAATTGGGCACAGGTGATAATTGGATCTGTACGGACTACGATAGCATGATGAGATCAAGATGAGACTCTTTCCCTGACGTTTCGCTCCTAAAGACTTTTCGGTAAATTTGCATAAAGGTTTTCTTGAAAATATCTCTTTTGTATAAGTCTTAAACTCTTAAAAAGTTGCATTTTTATAATCTATTTGATTTCTTAAATGTATGAAGTTTCAAATCTGTTTGTAAAGGAAAGTATGCGCTGTGATGCGCCCAAGGTCCATTGACTTGCTATTTCAAACACTATTTTTTGTTGAATTACTATTTAAAAACTCTGATAAACGAATGATTACAAAGCTTTCAAATTTTTCATAAAAAGTTACAAGTCCTGGATTTTGGGGCGTTATACTAGCTATCTCTCTCTTCCCCATTTGTTTGTGTATATATTATAGGCCTTTGACCTATCTTTTGGACATGCTTCTCTTAAGCATTCAAATCAATAAAATATTTATTTTTACTTGTGTTTTCTTGCCCATTTAGTGGGTTGTAAGTGTGCTGCCTATTGTGATCTTGTATTAGCCCATAGTGGCTCTTTCGTATTGCCTTAAGTGGCTTTGTGTTTGTGTGCTATCGTGTAAGTGTGTAACCCTTTGTGGTCTTCATATTGTGCACTCTTGTATTTGCTTACATAGAAGGCCCTTGATTCTCTCAATTTCAAGGAAAAACTAGAATTGGGTGGATTAAAAGTGACCGATAAATTGGGTGCTTTAGAAAACAAGAGTTTTGGGGTTTAGAAGGCCTTGGATTCTCTAAATTGCCAGGGAAAACCAGATTTTAGGTGCTTTCATGAAGACCAAGAATATTGGTGCTTCAAAAAACCCTAGAATTTAAGGCCTTAGAGCACCCAAGGTTCTTATAATTTCAAGAACAAATGGATTTTGGTTGTTCTGGAATACCCAAAATCTGGGAGTTCCAGGATATATGAGGGTCATGGTGCCCTTGGTTTTTACAATAATAGGGAATAACACGCTTCACTTGTTTTTATGAATTTTATAATCCATAAGATCACGCGCTGGAGCAAAATCTTTGTTTTTTCTAATTTGCAATCAAATGCAAGATAAAAAGTCCACATGCCTTTTACAACATCAATCAAACACAAGTTAAGTTTTCACTATGATAAAAACTTCAGGAAGCAGTTACCAAGGAAGAAAAAAAATCCTCAAAGAAGTTTTTGTCTCCAGCAATCAAACACACCCTAAACATAAGAACAAGAAGGTCGTTGCATTCCATGGAAGTGCCTTTGAAAGTGCTAGTTATTAGTATCTATAGAAACACTCAAGATCCCCCAAAGGTGTGAACTAGCAAAGTCCTCTACAAGCATTTCTACAATTATACTATTCTTGGAAGTAGAGGAAGTGAAGCAGCTGACTAACCTACCCGTACTATTGAACAATATGAAGAGGTTCTACCTTATGAGAAAGGCAAATTCATACAAAACAAGATTCTCAAACAACTAAAAGTAAATGAATAGAAGGGAATGCCTTGAAAGCACTACAAACAGCAGTCATTTTGCAGAGACATTGGGAACTGACAGTTATTTCATACTAGGAGAGAAAACAGAGAAAGTAGCAACACTTACAGCATACCGAGGGCCAATATCTTGATGGTTAGAGTAAAGACCAGATTGTGAGAATGCATCAGTTCCCTGAATCCACAAAATTTTAAAAAAAATGTCAAATAATCTGTCTTATATCCTGAACCAAAGAGTTATTCAAATATGAAAAATTAGTTGTGTATAACAGTTAGGGATGAGAAAAGTTTTGAAGCCGAACTACAAGAAAACATAAGTAGTTGAGCTACATATTTATTTTGCATCAACAACCAACCTGGCTGCATGCCATGCATAAAACTGCCATTGCAGGAGAATGTACATGACTCAACTGAGTGAGAAAAAAAGCTGGACCAAGAAATCCAATTGATTGCATAATCTGAAGAATCAAATTTTTACCAAAAAAAAAATGTCAGAAACAGAAATTATCATGTCGAGCAAAATTGTTTACCTTCTAAAGATTTAAGAAGGCCATAAGTTAATACAAAGCAATAACATTCTTCTTGAAGCCTAACTAATACTTGCACCAAGGTCACCAATCAATCGGAAATTGCTTTCATAGCATTGCAACTGATACACAATACAAAGCATAAATAGAAGACAGACCGACAATATATCTGTTAAGCAATCCATAGTGTTAAAGAAGGCACCAATCACATACAGTGATCACAACAGAAGTCCATGAATAGCAAGAATATCCCTTAGGCGGGCAATGCTTTAACACGACATTTTTAGCATTTGGTGCATTCAACACCATGTTATTATTCTGAAAAGGAATCCGATATGAAAGTGGTGGTCTTTTGTAGTAAGGCAGCCATTCCTTCTATTTGTTTATATCCACAAGCTTCTCATTCTTCTTTACTGACCCAGGAGAAGACTGGTTATTATCACTGATTTGGAGCTTCATACTTGCTATTACTGTTAAAAGATAGTCATATATATATATATATATATATATATATATATATATATATATATATATATATATATATATATTATGTTGTACCCAAAATACCCGATAGGGGTATTTTGGTCTTTTCATCATGTATTTTTCTCTTAGGTTTATTCTCTTTTCTTATTTTCTTATTTTCTTATTTTTCTTTTATTAAATGTATCACATGGGACCATTGGGGGGCCCACTTGTGTAGTCGTTGGGGTGCCCAACGTTCATAAATATGACAGTTGGGGCTCCCCAACGACTACCTAGTGGGAGCCCCAATGGCCCCCTCAAACTCCCTTTCTCCTCTTGTATATAAAGGGGTCTCCCCCCCTTCTCAATGTGTAGTTTTTGGGGTTTTACCTCCCACCAATAATGAAGATCATTATTTTTTAGCCTTTGTGGCTTTGCCCCTTCGTGGGTTTGTGTGTTGGCACTTTATGTGCATTCGGTTACCCCTTAGTGGGTGGGTGTATTCGCACTTCATGTGCATGTTTATTGGTTCATTCTTGAACCTATTGTATTCAAAGTCATTTCCTAACAATTACTCAATGCAGGGGTTCTTGCCTAGGGCTTGGGAAAGAATGTTTCCTTGATCTTACATTACTTTAACGTGGCTTGTAAACTTTTTTGTATATAATCAAGAATTTAAACCAAAATTCAATTGAACCCTTCAAAATTCAGCACCAGTGACAAAGCTCTCTTATGCCATTGGGGAGCAAAAGAAAAGAGAGAAAAGAAAAAAAAACTTTGGGATTAAAACTACCTATTAGAATGATCCCTGGTTGTGTTTTATATGTAATTTTTTAATTTGTTTCTATTGTTTTATTCATTTTCCGTCCATAATTGATATCATGTAATACAGGAGATATTTTTGTATTTTTTGGCACCTATTACTTACTGAAGGCAAATATGTAATTCCAGCCACAATTCAGTAATATAAAAGAAGGCAAGAGGGAGCACGATCCACATTGGGAATCATAAAATTCATCCAGCGCCAACTCTATTCTTCTTCTCTTCACAAGTGTGCATGTCTTGCATGAAATCAAGAAGATCCCAAAAGTTAAAATGGTGTCAGAGTGTGGTTGAAGATTTGATCTATCTAAGGAACGTATAGGAATACTGATCTCTAATCTTCTCTTCCAAGTTTCCTCTTTAGCATCTTCTATCTTTCTTGTCTTCACCTTCTTTGTTACCCCTCTTATGTTTCTCTCTTTTGTTTCAATCTTTCAACACCTTTGATTTCCAATCAAATTTTGTCACCCAAAACTCGTCCAAAGCTCTTGGATTCACAAAACATCATCTCCTTCATCGTGCAGCAGTATATATACAGTTCTGAATATGCATTTGCTGCATAACCATTTCTTGGAACTTATCTTCATCAGTTTACCTTTCGGATTTCTTCTAACACCTTGATAATGTAAGGAAATGAGTTCCTTCGAAGATGTTCACTAAGTCACCAATAATGGACACTCGAGTTCCACTAAGATACCAAAATGAATACTCAAAGAACCATAAAAGGGTTCACTCACAAATACCCACTAAAATGTTAGAAAATCACATATATATATGTATATACTTGAATATATATATATATATATATACATATACACACTCTTCGTAATACAAGAGTATGTATATGTATAAATATATGTATACAAATATGTATTTAAAGTATATACGTATGTGATATATTTTTTGTAATATGTATTTTTTATTTTTCCTATTTTTTTGTCTTTTTCTCTTTTGAATCATAGAGTCAATAGTCAAATGTTGACTAGTTGACCAGCCGTTGGGCTGTTCCCAACGGCTCTAATTAGAGCCATTGGGAGTAGCCCAACGGTTATTACTCCCCTTTGTAATTTATAAATAAAGAACTGTTGTCCCCATTGTATTTTCATCTTTTCAAGTGAGTTTCTCTCTCAATAATATTCAACATTCTTGTCCCTTAGTGCATTTTTTGATATTTGTGCCTTAGAGCACTTTGTGTTATTCTTGTCTTAGCGCATTTGATGAGTGAATGTTCTTGTCAAGTTTTTTATAAACTTGATTATTTGTGAGGTTCTTCACATGGTATCAGATCTTGGTTTATAATCACTCTTAAAGGTTGCCTCGTAAAGCGTACATTGGTGGGCTGCATTGTGAAACGTGTTAGCAATCCTTCCTTGGTTGTGGTTCTCTTCTTCTCTTTGTTCATCATGGGCGAATTCTTTCAGCACAATACAAGCAACTCCAACTTTATTCCGCCATTTAAGATTGATGGAAGCAATTACATCATTTGGGCGGGATATTTGGAGATATTTGATCATGCATACATTTGGCATTTTAGTCATCTTATTTTATGCATGATTCAGTAAAAATATTGCTTTAAAAACCCATTTTTTTGTTAGTTTTGAGAAACAGCATTGGAATAAAAAATTATCAGAAAATCATGTATTTCAAAGCTAGCCTGCATTTTTAGTGTTTTTATTAGTTTAGGTTTTTCTTAATTATATTTTAATTAGGTTAGGTTTTAATTAAATATTTTTTATTTAGTTTAGGCTTTTCTTAATTAACTCTGCCTGTGTATAACTGTTTAGTTATACACCGCCGATCCCAAGCCCGGATAAAGGAGGAGGGTTGTGGTAGGCAGTGACAGCCAACATAAAAGCTTAGTCATACCCCACACAGAGAAAGGCAAGGGGGAAATCCCCCTGCCGATGAGAGGTGAGGAAAACGAGAGGGGAAAAGGGGGGAAAAAGGCGTACCTGAGGCTGCCGGAAGAAGGAGCTCGTCGGAAGAGAGCTTGCCGAAAGGAGGGGGCCGTCGGTGGCCACTACTCGGCAAATGCGAGGTCGGGTACGGAGGCATCACCGACGAGAGAGAGAGAGAGAGAGGGGGGGGGGGGGGGGAAGGAGAGATTGAGAGGCGGTGAGGGAGAGAGACAGCGAGGGGGGGTTTCGTGAACCTCCCTCACCTCCCTTGCCTCGACCTTAAAAGGCACGGGAGAGACGGTCGGGGTGCCCGACCGCCTGTCCCCCCTTTGGATCCGGGTCGGGTCCAAAACTGGATCTGACCCGATCCAACAATTTTTTTTTTGTTTATTACATTGGACATGGCCCAAGGCCTTATTCCATGTAAAACCACTATTAAGTAACAAGCATCTTTGCCTCCTGAACTTTTCAGCTGGACCAACTATTTGTATCTTACTACTTTTACTAATGAACTTTTCTTGACCTCCAAAGAAGAAGTCATGCAATATAAAGCAATATGAAATATTACATTAAAATTTTCTAAGAAGATCAAAAGTTCAAAACAATAAATATAAGTGAATTCAGGATAACTTTTCAATAGTAGAACAAAAGATATCAAACAGTAATGCAGTTTCTTTCTCATATGATAATCAATGGAAACTATACCTTTCGAACTGATGTTATAGAAAACCCCCTACTCACAAGTGTGTCCGCAATCCACCCTCCTAAATTTGCTGAGAATGCCATTGTAAGCCATGGTAAAACACAAAAGAACCCTGATTCTGTTAAGTTGAACTTCAAAACCTAGAGGAGAAAACAATAGGATCAAATGCGTTTATTCCTGTTGCCACATTAAAAATATGTCAAGCTTTAGGAATGTAAGCAACTATAATGTATAACATGGATGATGAACTTCAAGATTATCACTTAAGACAGTAACACTGGACATGTTACTCCAAATGTCCTTAGCATTTTATAAACAAGCATGAGTTCACTTATTACATCATTCACTTGCTAGTGTTGACTGCCATGAGAAAAAGAAAAATAAATCCAAGAAAAGTTCTTGACTCATATTTTCTCATCAAACACACACACAAACACACATGATCCATGGGTACAAATTAACCATGTTGAACACATCAACAAGTCAGATTGAGTCAAAATGACTTGCATCATGAGATCCCAACCCAACTAGATTGTACATACAAACAATTGTAGCAAATATATTCCTCACACACACAGACTTCAAACTATCATCAAGCTGATAGGATCTAGGGGCTAGATGAAGGTTTTTGAAGGTGATTTTGGAAGAAAAATGGTTTTGAAGGAGATCTATAAGGGATGGCTAGGTAGAAATGGCTCTTGATAGCTTAGATTAGGCTAGAGATGGGTGGATCTAAGCTACATGTGGTAGACAAGTGAAGTTTGTTCTCCTAAACAATAGCAAGCTAGGGTCTAAGAGCCCAATTTCTTCAATTGGAGGTGAAGATCATCTAGTAGAGAACTCTCAAAAGATATCATATTTCTTAGATGTCCAAAATACAAGTGGAGACCCGTATTTATAGTCATGGGTGAGGCTTCACATACAAGCTACCTATTCCATAGTGGATTCATTATCCAATTACAAAAAAAGTATGCCCCAAATAGAAAGATACAAAGGACCCAACTCAATTACCATGATCCAACCCACAAAAATTATACAAAAGAGGCCTATGCCTCATGGAGTGCATGTAACACGAGCATTATCAGTGCCTTTTTGGAAAATCAAAAACATTTTTTTTTTGGATTCTGCACTATAACAATATAAGATTATCGGAGACATACTATCAAGAATAATAAATCTACAGGACTACTGTCTTATAACTTTCTACAACAATCTACATAGAAGGTTACAGGTGAGAAATTTGGAGATATATGAAATGGAAGAATGTTAAACAAAGGCAACTTCAGAAGTTCAAAATTAGAATTTGGTCCTATCATTAAGCATTGAATATGAATAGGTTTCCATGATCTCAACAGCTTCTATAGAAGTAATTTACCTGGTTGTAATATGTTGGCATCCACGTCAATAGAATAAAAGTTCCCCAATTGTGGCAGAAATGAGAGATAATCAAAGCCCAAACAGGTGGTTTTGACAGGATCAATCTCCATGGAATTGTAGTAACAGGTTCCTTGGAAACACTGCTGCTTAATATTAGCTGCTTCTCTTCAGGACTAAGTTGGGGATCTTCTGATGGTGAACTGTATGCCTTTTTTATGCATTGCAGCAATACAATACTTTAGTACAAGCAACAGAAATATTTGTCATTGATAACCACTAAAAATTCACAATACAATTGGTGCATTGTGTGAAAAACAAAGAATGTCACAGCTTTAAATTTGGGAATCAGATTATATAAAAGAAAACTAAAATGCATCACAGGTGAAAAGTCACTAATAATTAACAAGTACAAATGCATGCATTGCAAGAAAATAGTGTTAAGATGTGCTTCTAATATATATATATATATATATATATATATATATATAAACCAAAATACCCATCAGGTGTATTTCGGTCATTTCACCTTGTAATAGAAGTCAACCCATTAGGGGCTGATTGTATAATCGTTATTTTTTGTTTTTTGGTACAATCGATTGGGACAGCTCCAACTAATTGTTGGAGTTGCTCCCGCTTTAAGCCCTTGTAAATTCTAATGCTTTCTTAAGCATTTGTGTAATACAAAAGCATTTATTTTATTCTTGGCCCTTGTGTGGGTGGTGTGAATTGATCAATTAGTGTTCTTCTTGGGTTGGTAACTTGGTTGTGTTCTTGTAAGCCCATAAGAGGCACTTGTTTGCTTTTGTTTTTATTTCATTATATGGCATCATAGCTTTGATGCTCTTGGGTTGTAATTTATTTAGAAAGGACAAGAGGAGGATCGTGAGATTGGTGGAGCATCAGTTCATGGGATCATTGCATCGGAAAGCGCACCATCAAAGATCTCCTTAACAAAATGCTTGCTACGTTCCTTTCTCTCTCGCATTATTGTAAAAATGGATGAAAGACAAGTGATTTTCTCCATTCCCGTGAGACTCAATGATAATGACTACGTAATGTGGGCATCTATAATGAAACATAAAATATGGAAAAATGGTTTATGAGGTTTGGTTGATGGCATCGAAAGAGAGCCTAAACTTATACTTACTAAGATTGAAAATGAAAAGGAAGTGACTCTTCAAGGAGAAGAGATGTCTAAGGTCATCAACGAATATAAGAAAAAATAAAAAAAATGGAGGATGGATCATTCTAAGATAATTGGATGGCTCATCAATAGTGTTGATATCAAAAAATGCTCTAGCTCAGCAAAATTTAAGTTTGCTAGTGATGTATAGAAGTATCTCAAAGATATGTATAGTCTCAAAGATATTACTCACATATGCAATGTGCAAAATAAAGTGAGAATTATGACCCAAGGAGAGATGAGCATTAAGGGATATTACAATGCCCTCTCTTTTCTTTAGGATGCATTGGCTCTTCTAGATCAAAAATGGCATGGCCCCCAAGATGTAGAACTCCATGAAAAACAAAATTAGAACGGAGCATTTCTATCAATTCTTTAATGGGCTTAGACCCCGAATTTGAATTAACCAAATCGGCCCTTCTTCGTAAAGGAGGTGTACCTACCATAGTTGAAACTCTTGAAGAATTAACTATGGAAGAAAATAGGTTGAAAAAATCATTATCTTCAAAAGATGAAGAATTTGTGCTTGCTATGTTAAAGCCCGAAAATCACACAAGGAGTTATAAGCCTCCTCATTTTGGAAGAAATAATGAGAATGGAAGAAATTCCAATGACAATTAAAGAAGTCAAAATGATAAAAGATGCGATCATGAATACAAGAAGAGTGGCAAACTAATATGTTACCAGTGCTATGAGTCAGGTCACATCAAGCTTTTTGGACCCAAAAGAAGGAAAGAAAATTAAAGAGATGATAAGAAGGTGGTTTCGGTGGGACCATCTTTTGAAAGAAATGGTGTAGACGACTATAAATTCATCGGCTCATTATCCTTAGCACAACTCATGCAGGCACTACAACCAATGTTCAAAACTCAAGCTTCTTCCTTCTCGGGTGTAGTTGTATCCACAAGCATTATCCCTGGTAAGACTTCTTAGATTCTTGATTTTGGTGCTTCTTTTCATCTGATCCCAAATGAGTCCATATTATCTGAATGTCATATTAACCCAAATGATTCTTATGTTTCAACTGCCGATGGAACTTCCTTAAAAATTAAAAGTTTTGAGTCTTTTTAAAAACAACAAACTTTTTTTATACCAAATATTAGAGTAGTACCAAAAGTGAATTTAAACCTCTTATCCATTTCCCAAATTATGAATCATGGATGTAAACTTTTGTTTTCATCTAATGATTGTTTGATACAGGATCTCCAATTTGAAAAACCGATTGGGCGAGGCCATAGAAGAGGAGATCTCTATGTTATAGACAATCATGAATTATCAAAACATATTTTTTGTAATTTTGTGGAAAAGAAAGATATACAAAATTGACACAAAAGACTAGGACATCCAAGTGTGTCAAAATTACATTTGTTTTCATTTCTTACGAATTATAAAGAAAGGGATTTTATTTGTGAAGATTGCATCATTGGTAAAATGAAATCTTCACCCTTTGGGCCTAGTCATTTTATATCTAAAAATCCATTTGAATTTGTACATTCGAATGTACGGGGACCGGCTCCGGTTATAAGCAAATAAGGAGTATCTTATTATATTGTGTTTATGGATGATTATAGTAGACACTTTTGGATATATTCTCTTAAACACAAATCTGAAGTATTTGATTGTTTCAAAAAATTTCATTGTTGTACAAAGACTCAATTTAAAACTAATATTAAAATCTTTAGAACCGATTCCGGAGGAGAATGTATCAAAAGAGTTCAAAAATTATCTTGACTTACATGGGATTATTCATCAAAAATCATGTTCTTATACTTTCCAGCAAAATGGACTAGATGAAAGAAAGCATAGACATATTGTTGAGACTGTTAGAAAGTGACTTTGAATACATTAGGTTCAATAATGAACCCATACACATGCACATGAAGTGCGAATATACCCACTAAAGGGAACAACACAAGCACATAATGTGCTAACACATAAACCCACAAAAGGGGCAAAATATGACTTAAAGTCATAAGTTGAATATCATTGAAGAAAAAGGAAGAAGAGGGTAAAAACCCAATACAATGGAGCAAATGCTCCTCCAAGAAGTAAAGAATACAAAGGGGGAGACCCCTATTTATAACACAAGAGAGGAGCCATATAGGGGGCTCCCAAAGGAGTCGTTGGGAGCCCCCAACGGTCACATTTGTGACCGTTGGGGGCTCCCCAACGACTCTTTGGGGACCCTCCCTAGGTGGCGCAAACCACAAAAAAAAAAAAACTAAAAAATAAAAGAAAATTTACATGCATATTCCAATTGGAATATGCGTAAAATGACAAATTACAAGAATACCCTTGAGGGTATTTTAGGAAGAGAAAATATATATATTTATATATATATATATATATAAATAGAGATACGTATACATATATATATATATGTATACGTATCTTTATATATATATAAATATATACATGTACATTTAAGGATTATATTTCAACATACATATATGTATACGAGTACACATATTTTAACACCCCCCCTCAATCTTTGCGGGGAAACGAAAAGATTGAAAAAATGCGCAAGACTCCAAGAGGCTTCTGTAAGGATGCTATAGAAACTTGTAAATGCCTTCTTCCAATTGCCTTCTAATGGTGAACACATTATCCGATCTATCCAGGGTACTTCTTTTTATCCTATCTCCAAGATCCTGTGGAATAACAACAAAGAACAAGTAAAAAATATCTTTGCACTTTACTCAAATGAAACATTCCTAACAAGGTTAATTGAAACCATATCGGATGACTCATCCGTAAAACCATGGTGAAAAATTATAACTTATGCATAGAAATTTGAAGCACATGATAGGATAATTATTTTAACATGAAAAGAAAATTTAGAAATCCAAAGTTTCAAAGTCATATGTCATGTTTAAAGAGTGAGCGGAAACATATTGCAAAAATGCATAATGCATTCATAAGGTCCAACATTGGACAAACACAACCCCATAATGGGGAATAACAAAATAGTCCACTAAGGGACACCACAATAATCCTACGAAGAGGCATAAGCAACATATACTTTATTGAATGAGGGCCTAAAAGGCCATAATGAGCATACACATATACTAACATAAAATGAATTAATACTTAATGAAATCATTAATGAACATGCTCCAAACATATTTTAGACAAAATGAACACAAGAGTTCAAAAGGTTTTAAATCCATTTAGGAGGCAAAATAATGAGTGTTATTTGAGTAGAGAACCTTATACATTTAGAAAAATCTCACTCAAATGACAAAAAACTCATTTTTCATATCAAATACAAAAATGGCCAAAAATATCAATTTAATTTTAAAATATGCATATCAAATATATGATTCACTTGTATCTAAAAGAAAGCGACATATGAATAAAATTTCATAAATTTCAACAATAGTTCATCCATTACAAGCAACTACCTCATTAGTCCTCCAAAAGCCCATAAATCAAGTGTATAAGCTACTAGATCAAGAATAAATATAATGTCATTAAAGGCCAAAGACACACACAAAGGTGTGCTAAAGAACCTCTTGTCTACATGTAATAATACTTGAAATGAGTGCATCAACGACAAGAACAAGAGAATACCCGCCAACATGGACCAAAAGCATCTCTTGTCTACGTAAAAATACACTCAAGACCAAATATGTTCAACTACTAGATCAAGAGTATCAAGCCAACCATGGGTTAAAACACAATACGTCTTCTGTCTACATAAGATGACACTTGAAATTAGTGAAAGAAGTCAACCATGGGCATACATCTCAGCGACTAGTGTAATGAAGTGCCGGATGAAGTCTCCAAGAGCAAAACAAGAGAGCGCGCACATACACAAATAGCCACTAATGGGCAAAAGAACAACACAACCACTTAAAGTGGTAAGGCACCCAAAAGAAGATGAAAAATATATATTTCACTCAAAAGGCTTCAAAGAAGCATGCATTACAATGGGGAGAAACCCCTTTATTTATAGACAAAAGAGGAGGCCTTGGAAGGGCTCCTAGAGGGACGTTGGAGCCCTTCCAACGGTCATAAATATGACCGTTGGATGCTCCAACGTCCTCCTAGGTGGGGCCCATTCCAAGGTGGAAAAGAAAAGAATAAAGAAAATAAAAAAAGAAAGAAAAAAAAGGAAATAAAAGAAAAGAAGAAAAGTTACAATATGCGATAAGAAGTAAAAAGACTGTTTTACCCCTATATGGGTCTATTTACAAAAGATATAAATATATATATATATATATATATATATATATATATATATATATTTATATATGTAGATAGACACATAGACATATATATATATATATATATATATATATATATATATATGTGTATGTGTCGTGATCTATATATATAAATATACATATGTACAACATATTTTAACACCCCCCCTCAAACACACGGTGAGATCACCGAGAGTTTGCTAAGGAGAAAGAAGAAACGAGGCGATGGCAAAGCTTTGGTGAAGAAGTCCGCCAACTGGTACTCGGTTGGAACATAAGGCAATTGAATGGTGCCTCGTAGGAACTCATCACGAACATAATGGCAATCCATCTCAATGTGCTTTGTTCTTTCATGAAAGGTGTGATTGCTGGTAATGTAGATAGAGCTCTTGTTGTCGCAGCACAGCTTTAAGGGAGTTGAGAATGAGACTCCCATATCTTTAAGCAAACTTCTTAACCATACGATCTCCGTGGTGGTAGTGGCCATCGCACGATACTCTGCTTCGGTAGAAGAGAGTGAAACTTTCTGTTGCTTCTTACACCTCCAAGAGATAAGTGACTCTCCAAGAAACACACAATACCCTGTGGTAGAAATACGATCATCGGGGTTACCACCCCAATCAGAGTCAGTATAAGCAAGAAAAGTAAGAGGTGAAGAAGAGGGTAAGAATAATCCTTTTGTTATGGTGCCTTTCAAATATCTGATAATTCTCATGACAGCAGCCATGTGAATGGTGGAGGGAGCAGTCTGAAATTGACTTGCACTATGAACTGCATGAGAAATATCGGGCCTAGTGATGGATAAGTATGTGAGCGACCCAATCAATTGACAATAAGGTGTGGGATCAGCTAAAGGAGTGTCATCACTGGCTCTCATCTTGGCATTGATTATTTCTGGCGTCTCCACCTTCTTGTCATCAGTCAGTCCAGACCTATCAATAATGTCGAAGGCAAGCTTCATCTGAGAGAGGACATACCCTTTGGGAGAGTATGCAACTTCAATACCTAAAAAATATCTTAGATAACCAAGATCAGACATATCAAAATTTTCTTTGAGAATATTCTTAATAAGGTTAATACCTCTCTTATCATTACCTGTGATAATCATGTCATCAACATATAATAACAGAATTGTAATGTGATCATTAGAATTTTTAACAAACAAAGCAGTATCAGTATAACATGAGGAGAAACCATTATCAAGAACTACTTTGCTAAAAAGATCATACCAAGCTTTAGGTGCTTGTTTAAGACCATAGAGAGCTTTATTTAACTTTAGAATATTTCCTTTACCAATTTCAAGACCTGGCGGAGGATCCATAAGCACTTCTTCATATAAATTTCCATTTAAAAAAGCGTTTTTAACGTCAAGTTGATATATAGGCCATTGTTTAATGGAGGCTAAGGCAATTAAAGTTCGCACACTAGTCATCCTAGCTACGAGAGCAAAGGTTTCCTCATAATCAATTCCATATTTTTGGGCATAGCCTTTTGCAACCAAACGAGCTTTGTATCTCTCAAGAGATCCATCACACTTGGTTTTAACTTTATATACCCATCTACACCCAATTGTCTTTTTTCCTAATGGTTGGGGAATAATACTCCAAGTTTGAGCTTTGTTAAGAGTCTCTAATTCAACTTTCATTGCTTCAATCCAATGTGGATGATCTTTAGCTTCTTTAAAGGAAGTAGGCTCATGATATGAATGAATTAACATGAGACAAGCCCTATAATTAGGTGAGAAAGATTCATAAGATACAAATTTTTGTGGAGGTCTACTGTTACGAGAAGATCTCCTAGGTGCATTAATAGGTTTTTCTAATGAGAGATCTTGAGAATATCTTTCAAGAGCAGGTTGATGTTCAATTCCTGACCGCCGGGTATATACATTTATTTCATTAAGATTCTCAATTTGAGAATCATTACCATGTTGGAGTATATCATTATGATGGGAGATGCCATCACAAGTATTATCGCAAGTAATTGCATCTGGTGTTTCAATTCTATGAGCAAGATCAAATAGGAAGGAATAGTCAAAGTTTTCTCTAGATGTGTGAACATCAAATCCATTTTGTTCTTCAAGAAAGTTTACATTTCTTGATATATAGAGTTTATTATTTCGAGTATCATAGCATCTATAACCTTTTTGATTTTCACCATATCCAATGAATGCACATTCAATAGCTTTAGGTGATAGTTTATCTTGTCCTTGAACAAGCACAAAACATTTACATCCGAATATCCTTAATCTATTAAAATCTGGAGTAATTTTGAATAATTTTTCAAAAGGTGATACATTTTTTAAAGAAGCAGAGGGCATACGATTGATTAAATATGTTGCGGTAAGAAGAGCTTCGGCCCAAAAGTTTTTAGGAACATTTTTAGAAACAAGAAGTGTTCTTGTAGTTTCAATTAAATGTCTATGTTTTCTTTCCGCAAGACCATTTTGTTGCGGGGTTTTAGGACAAGATCGTTGATGTAAAATTCCATTTGTTTTGAAATAATTTTGAAAATCTTTAGACATGTATTCTCCTCCAGAGTCGAATCTAAATATAGCTATATTGTTTTGAAATTGGTTTTGAATAAGAATATGAAATTCTTTAAAATTATTAAAGACATCGGATTTGTTTTTAATAATGTATACCCATGTATATCTAGTAAAGTCATCAACAAAACTAACATAGTAGGAGTAGCCTCCCTTGGACAGAACGGGTGCCGGTCCCCATACATCGGAATGCACAAGTTCAAAAGGTCTTTTTGACACAAAATTACTATGAGAATACGGAAGCGAATGAATTTTTCCAAGGATACAATCATTGCATGTGAATGTATTTGTATTACAAAATTTTTCCAAAAAAGGAAAGAGATACAATTTAAAAACACTAGGATGTCCAAGTCTTTCATGCCAAGTCTCAATATCTTTGGATTGAACATGATTACAAAATGATTTGGTTGGCAATGACAAAAAATCCATATAATAAAGATCCCCTCTTCTATGGCCTTGCCCAATCCGCTTCCCGGACCGGAGATCCTGCACATAGCAATGGCTAGGTGAAAAAGTGACATTACATTCAAAATCGGTAATTTGGGAAACGGAAAATAGATTTAAATTAAGTTTTGGAATAATTCAAATTTTGGGAACAAAAAATTCTTTGTTTTCATTATAAGTTTTCTCAAGATTCCCAATGCCTTCAACATCCAAGGATGTTCCATCGGCAGTGGAGACAAAAGATTTAAATTTGTTGAGACTTGTTTTTGATAAGAGTGATGCATTCGGAGTCATATGAAAGGAGGCACCCGAATCAAGAATCCAAGAGGTCATACCTGGGAAGGAGGAGATAGCGGCGCCGGAAGTGGATGGTGTAGAGGAAAACTGAGAGGAGCTCATCTTCATGAATTGTTGAAGAGTTTCGGTAAGATGAGCAAGGGACTCTTTTATGTCACCATCTTTCTTTGAGTCTTCATTTGGAGGAGCTTCACCAACGGAGGCCACCTTCTTTTTAAATCTTGGGCAATCCGGACGAATATGGCCCGGTTCATTACAATTATGGCAAATGATTTTCCTTCCTCCACCACCATTATTTTTGAAAAAATGAGGTCGTTTGTATGGCCTTACATTGTTGCCGGGTCTAGATACGGCATGAACTTCATCAACATCTCGTTTTAATGCCAAACGAGTCTCTTCTTGACATAAGTCGGCCAAAATATCACTTAGAGGAGTAGAGGCCCATGGAGAAGGGATCCTCTAAGTTGATCAAATTCGGGGCGAAGCCCATGAATAAATTGGAAAAATCCTTCTTTTTCCATTTGCTCTTGCCTCATAGCAATAGCACTACCTTCCCATTGGGGTTCGAGAAGGACAAGTTCATCCCATAAAGAAGATAGGGCACTATAGTAGTCCCTAATACTCATATCACCTTGTTTGGTAGCTCTTACCTTTTCTTGTAGAAAGAAATGCCTAGCAAGGTCTCTTTGAGTGTACATGCCTTTCATAAAGAACCAAGCTTCATTAGCCTTCTTGAATTTGGCGAGATTTGCACAAATCTTTAATTCAACATTGTTCATGAACCATGCTAAAATTTTAGCATGCTCACTTTCCCAATCTTCTAATTTAGAAGAGTAATCAAGAATAGCCTTCTCTTTTTCCTCTTCGTTCAAAGCTTTTTCCTCATTACCTTCAAACTTAGTCAACTTCAATTGTGGTTCCGGAATGGTTCCACATACATAACCCCAAAGTTTTTTACCTTTGAGATTGTTTTCCATAGCGGCCGCCCACATGCGATAATTGGTCCCATCCAATTTGAATGAGAGGTCGATTTTTGCATCCTTGTTGGCCATTTGTAGAAGAGGAATATAAATGCACGAAAGAGAAGGATATTACTTGTCAAAAGAAGATCCGATGAAGCTTTATCAACCAAGGCTCTGATACCATGTAATGAAGTGCCGGATGAAGTCTCCAAGAGCAAAACAAGAGAGCACGCACATACACAAATAGCCACTAATGGGCAAAAGAACAACACAACCACTTAAAGTGGTAAGGCACCCAAAAGAAGATGAAAAATATATATTCCACTCAAAAGGCTTCAAAGAAGCATGCATTACAATGGGGAGAAACCCCTTTATTTATAGACAAAAGAGGAGGCTTTGGAAGGGCTCCTAGAGGGACGTTGGAGCCCTTCCAACGGTCATAAATATGACCGTTGGATGCTCCAACGTCCTCCTAGGTGGGGCCCATTCCAAGGTGGAAAAGAAAAGAATAAAGAAAATAAAAAAGAAAGAAAAAAAAGGAAATAAAAGAAAAAAAGAAAAGTTACAATATGCGATAAGAAGTAAAAAGAATGTTTTACCCCTATATGGGTCTATTTACAAAAGATATAAATATATATATATATATATTTATATATGTAGATAGACACATAGACATATATATAATTAATATATATATGTGTATGTGTTGTGATCTATATATATAAATATATATGTACAACATATTTTAACAACTAGAACAAGGACACAAATGCCAACATAGGCTAAAATCACACACCATGGTGTGAATCAACGTGCCTTGTCTACATATAATAACACTCAAGACAAGTGTGTTCAGCTACTAGACCAAGAGAACAAAAAGCCAACAAAGGGCTACCAACACACAAAGGTGTAATAATATGTCTTGTCTACATATGATGACACTTAGATAAGGGGCATAAAAAGAGAAGACTTTTGAGGCAATAAAACTTGTAATGACAAACATATAAATAAAACCTTGAATCAATAGAACAATATTCTTCAAAAAGAATACACATAACAATAATATTTTGGAATAAATGTGTGAATATACACACACCAAGAACACTTGTGCACAAAAGCACAAAACACAAATGTGCAAACATACTCATAAGATTCATAAACAATAAAAGGTTGGGCAATAATCCCAAAAACCTTGATTTTAATATACCTTAAAATATTTAAGGTTTCAAATATCCATCACATTTACATATAAATGAGAGCATCTACTAGATCAATGGCCAAAAGAAAAAAACGAGTGACACACTCATAATTAGAGATCGTATAACAAATCATTTTAGAGTCTCAAGGTGCCCATAACTCACCTCAACAACCATCTTTAATATGGCAAGTGGACAATCTAAAATGACATAACACAAGGTGCCCTCAACAAACATCTCTAATATAACAATAAGGCCATAAAAGGATTGATGCATCATATAACAACTTGTGATGGATAAAATAAGTGCCATAAAAGGCAAAAATACTTTTGCAACAAACATAATGACATAAAGAAATCATCTTGGGATAATCAAGACAATCAAGCTTATAACAAAGGAATCACAAGAACCGTAACGGTTCCCAAAGAGACCTATAACACAATACTCAAAGAAAGAATATTCAAAAGTACTTGAAAATTTATAGAATTGGGATTAAATCCCATACAACAAGCTTTAATATTCTTTGATTGAGATGAGATATGCGGAAATGTATAAAGTGCTATAAGCACTTACAATGTTTTATAATGATTAAACAAAAGAGTCAATATCTAAATTCATTATATTTTCCCAAATAGAAATGTGCACAAAAGCTTCATAATGGATGTGCACGAAGGCACTCATACAATACTTGAACAAATACACACCAAGGTGTAAACAAACATGCACTAAGGCATGTATTTCATAGAAAAGAGGGAATGCATATAAGCACAAATATTTGAAAAACAAATGTGCACAAAATACAAAAAATACACAAAAGTCAACAAGCATGCACTTCATAGAAAAAGCAATGCTTGAGTCTCTCAAACTTTAATTATGCAATTATATGCTTGACACATGCAATTTAAGACAAAGAAGACCATATTACGGCCAACGTAGGCATCTTTAGAGATATAATCAAGAGGTTTTGAAACCTTATGTGAAAAATACAACCCAACAAGTTTATAAAGTTGCATCCTTAGAAGAAAAGTCAAAATTAATGAAATCTTTTATACCAAAAGATGCAATAGATACACTATGCATTCGATATAGTGTGAGAAGTTCTTTTAAAAGATCTTTCCTAATGAACACAATGGTTCATACAACATATTAATTACAAACAATTTTTCAAAATTCTTTAAATAATCAAAAAACATTGAAAGGCCTTTCTCATAAATAGTTATCATTAACAAGAACTACTTAGGATTCATAAAAAGATAAACAACAAAGATTTAGATGTGAGAGATTCTCATACAAGAATTCTATCAAATTTTTCACAAAAGATGCACTAAAATCCATAAACAAGAGAGGAACTCAAACAAATTAGGCTTTATATGAGAGTCAAGAGCTTTTAAGCAAAGATCATTAATTTAGCAAGAAATCATATATAATTTTTAAAAGTTAACTTTATAGGTCAATCATGAAATACTTATGTAAAAATCATAAATCTCTCATAGTTGAAGATAATTTTGAAAAACATAAATTACTATTATATGTGATGAGTAATCGATAAATATATAAACAAGAATTATATATTTGGACAACAAACAAGTTTACCAAATTTAAAAGGCGATATTTTAAAATATACGAACACGCGAAATGTGAAAAGAAATGATTCAACTATCATAAACACTAAATGTACAAAATATATGCAAGAAAAATAGTTTCTTAATGCATAATATGTTAGGAAAAGAGATACATACCGGAAACTTAAGGAAAAGAGAAGAACAATGAATATTTCACCATTTCTTGAGCAACACGCTTTCCGTTGCACCAAAGGACAACCCCATCGTGACCTTGCTCTGATACCATGTTAGAAAGTGGCTTTGAGTACATTAGGTTCAATAATGAACCCATACACATGCACATGAAGTGTGAATATACCCACTAAAGGGAACAACACAAGCACATAATCTGCTAACACATAAACCCACAAAAGGGGCAAAATATGACTTAAAGTCATAAGTTGAATATCATTGAAGAAAAAGGAAGAAGAGGGTAAAAACCCAATACAATGGAGCAAATGCTCCTCCAAGGAGTAAAGAATACAAAGGGGGAGACCCCTATTTATAACACAAGAGAGGAGCCACATAGGGGGCTCCCAAAGGAGTCGTTGGGAGCCCCCAACGGTCACATTTGTGACCGTTGGGGGCTCCCCAACGACTCTTTGGGGACCCTCCCTAGGTGGCGCAAACCACAAAAAATAAAAAAAAAAAGAAACTAAAAAATAAAAGAAAAATTACATGCATATTCCAATTGGAATATGCGTAAAATGACAAATTACAAGAATACCCTTGAGGGTATTTTAGGAAGAGAAAATATATATATTTATATATATATAAATAGAGATACGTATACACACATATATATATATATATGTATACGTATCTTTATATATATATATATAAATATATACATGTACATTTAAGGATTATATTTCAACATACATATATGTGTACGAGTACACATATTTTAACAGAGACTACTAGAACACTCTTTATATTAAAAAATGTTCCAAAAATGTTTTGGGCCGAAGTTGCTCTTACAGCAGTTTATTTGATAAATAGGATGCCTTCAAAAACCATTGAAAACATTTCTCCTATTGAAAAATTATTTAAAAGATCTCCCGATTATAAAAGGTTGAGTCTTTGGTTGTAAATGTTTTATCCTTACTGACAAAAACGACAAACTTTCCCGAAAATAAAAAAGGGTATAGTTGTTATGAAATTAAACGGAACAAATTATATGTTTCAAATTTTCTTGAAAACAAAAATGGATTTGATAAAGAGAAAATCCAAGAGCATTGTGACTATTCATTTCTTTTCGACCTTGTCAATGAGCCTGAAAGATGTGATGACATTCATAATATGCATGGGAGTGACAATGAGGACACTCATGATGCACATGGGAATGTGAATGAGGGTCTTGATAATATAGACCTATCTGATAATGAAATTCAAACATATATTCGACATACCGAAGACCATCCATCGTGTGCCTTAGAAATATATTCTCAAAATCAAGATATAGATTTCTCTAGTGTTAGATGATCCATGAGAATTTCAAAATGCTGCTAGTAGATTCGTATATCATGATTCTTTTGAACCTAAATATAGATATTGTCTAATGGTTATACACTCATATGTAAAACCATCATCTTACCATGATGCTAAAAATCATCAAGAATGGATTAAGGCAATGAATGATGAATTAGAAGCTTTAGAAAAGGCAAAAACTTGAAAAATTCAAACATTACCTAAAGTAGAGAAAACTATAGGATGTTGATGGATCTATAAGATAAAAATTAAAAGTGATGGGACATTAGAAAGATACTAAGCTAGGTTAGTAGCCAAAAGATATAGTCAAGAATACTGAAGACTATGATAAGACGTTCGCTCCAGTCGCTCGAATCACTACTACTAGAACCTTTATTTCTATAGCATCAGTTAAAAAATGGCCAATCTTTCAAATGGATGTAAAAAATATCTTTTTAAATGGTAATCTCAATTAAAAAGTTTACATGGATCTCCCAAAAGGTTTAAGTTTAGCACATGAAAAAATTCTTCGGTTACAAAAAGCATTGTATGGTTTAAAGCAAGCCCCTAGGGCTTGGTATGATTGATTCAGTACTGTAATGATACAACTTAGCTTTAAACCTTTTTATACTGACACTGTATTGTTTGTTAAGTCTTTTAATGCAGGAATAATGATATCACTTCTCTACATTGATGATATGATTATCACAGGAGGTGATAAATAGGGAGTTAGTCATATCAAAGATGTGCTCAAAGCTAACTTTAACACGATAGATCTTTATTTTTTATGGTATTTTCTTGGAATACAAGTGACTTACTCACCTCATGGTTATTTGTTATCGCAGACTAAGTATGCAGCAGAGATCATCGAACGATCAGGACTCAGATGAAAAACGAGTTGATACTCCAAAGGTCATCAATGCAAAGATGAAAAAAGATTACGAAGAACTTCTGAAGGATCCAACTCCATATACAAAAATGATTGGAATTGTCTTATCTCTCTATTATTCGTCCTGATATTTTTCATGCTATTCATTCTATTAGTCAATTTCAGCATGCTCCCACTACAGTACATATAAGTGTTGTAATGAGAATTATTAGAAATTCTATTAATTATGAGTTATTTCTTTCATTATCTTCCTCGTTAGATCCAACTCCATATACACAAATGATTGGATCTTTGTCTTATATCTCTCTTACTTGTCCTGATATTTTTCATGTTCATTCTATTAGTCAATTTCAGCATGCTCCCACTACAGTATATATGAGTGTTGTAATGAGAATTATTAGAAATTCTATTAATTATGAGTTATTTCTTTCATCCTCTTCCTCGTTAGAAGTTATTACTAATTCTGATTCTGATTGAAAAAGAGATGCGAATGATAAACGCTCAACCACTGGTTAATGTGTTTTTTTAGGTGATTCTCTAATTTTATAAAGATACAAGAAGCAACAGAAGGTGTCCCTCTTTTCCACTGAAGCAAGGTACCATGCCATGGCGACAACTACGTCTAAGTTAGTATGGTTGAGACAGTTATTATAAGATTTAGGAGTTCACATTGCAAAATCCTTGAGATTATGTTGCGACAACAAGAGCGCAATATACATTGCAAGCAATCATACATTCCATGAAAGGATCAAACACATTGAAATGGATTGCCGAAATTTCTGAAGAAGACCATCATGTTGCCTTATGTTCCATCTGAGTATCAACTGACAGATTCTTAACTAAAGCGTTCCCGTCACCTAGATTTCATTTCCTACTTGGCAAACCCTCAGTTGTTACGTTGTGAGCTTGAGGGGGGTGTTAAAATGTGCTTCTAATATATATATATATATATATATATGTTCATATCATGTAAACCGAAATACCCATTAGGGGTATTTCGATCATTTTACCTTGTAATAGAAGTCAACCCATTAGGCTCTGACAGTTATTTTTTGTTTTTTGCATTTTTGTTTTTTGGTACAATCAAATGGGACAGCTCCAACTAGCTGTTGGAGCTGCTCCCAGCAGCTAGTTGGGTTGCTCCCTATCTCTCTTGCTTTTTATAAATAGGGCTTTAAGCCCTTGTAAATTATAATGCTTTCTTAAGCATTTGTGTAATACAAAAGCATTTATTTTATTCTTGACCCTTTTCTGGGTGGTGTGGATTGATCAATTAGTATTCTTGAGTTGGTTGTGTTCTTGTAAGCCTATAAGAGCCACTTGTTGGATTTTGTACTTATGTCATTACAAAGAGTCAACTTACTATGAGAAACTAAAATTAAGGGCCAAATTTTATAAATAATTGATTAAATGAATTATAAAAGATACTTGAGATCAAGGTTAAATTATGGTGCGATTTAGTGCAAAAGTCGGGGAACTCCAGCTATTGCGCTATTCTCTAAATTCTAAGCCAGAATTAATTAGCTACTGTAATATAACACTATATGATATGTTGTCATGTGCCCATGTGTGCTTGACCGTGTTTATCAATGAGCCTCCATGTCTTCACAATGTGATGGAAAATTCATGTATTCTCCAAATTAAAAATGCACAAAGCTTAAATTAATCATAACTGCACTTTCTAGAAGACTTCAAAGTTAAAATGTTATGCACAAAGAACATTAGACGCATTCACTTGCCCTCTCCAAAATGTATAATTTGTTGGAAAACCTTGAGCACAGAGAGAAAAATTATGGTGGAGAAGTTCTTTTACAAGAGGAAGCGTACAATACAATTTTGATAGGAAAATCAATTTGAAAAAATGACCACAGATCCTCCAAAAATTCTCAACATTATCCAAGGGCTCCCCTTCTTTTAGGTTTGATTCTAGTAAACTATTTTGTTATTTGATAGTCTCACACATCAATGAATCAAGGACAAAGTAATCACCAAACAGTATTTTGGGCAGTCGAAGGACAAGTACTGTAGTAAAAAGGCAACAAAACACATCAATGAATAAATGGGAAAGTATTCATGTTGTCATGCATCAAGCAAGTTTGTTATATTAATACAAAGCATGAACAAGCACCTCTAAAAACATCATAAACTAAATATTAAAACGCAGTCTATGCACATGATAATTAAGAGTTGATCCAGAGGACCAGAATAACTAGGGTGCAAACGGGTCAGATTCAAGCCGGATCCTGCAGATCCGAAGAGGTTAGATTGAATCTGAATCCGAAATACATGTGGTAGTACTGGATCCAGAAAAAAAAAAGAATAAAACATGTATTTACATGTAAAAACTGCATTTGGGTAGAATTTTGGTTTAGATCACCTCCAGATCCGAATCCACATTCAGATTTTACTTAAAGGATCCATATAATAACCCATAAAAGTGCCTTAAACTTTTGTATCAAAAGTTCACCAAATATTCTTCAGAAACAAGAAAAAACAAAATCAAGTAGATGAATTATAAATGTAAATACTCTCACCTTGTTTAGCCAAAATGCAAACCACACAGTTCCCAGTGAACCAAAAGAGTAAAACACTGATGGCCAGCCAAACTTATGTATCAACAAGGGAGAAAATGCTAACCCAGTTACTGATCCAAGGTACATCCCACTGTAAACCAGTGCAAGAGATCTACTTCTCTCTGCCACTGGCATCCACTTTGACAAAATATTGTTCATCGCAGGCATTGCAACTCCCTGCCAGAACATGAATATGAATATTGTAGACATGGACACGTGCAAAATAGATGCCTAGGTGCATTAAGGATAAAAGGATAATCCAAGACATCTACCAATAATGATTAAAGATAAAGCCAACATTTCATAAAATAAGAGGATAACAAGCATCAAAAATAGAATTAAAGATTAACAATAATTAGAGCTTTTCAAGAGATTTAATTCATATATAGAAGGGAAATTGCTTTGTACACTTGAGTGTACCATGATGGTGATACACACTGGCATTTTCCAGTCATATTCCATCATCAGATTGGCTGCCATCCAGCATGGACAATGGTACCCTGACAGTAGGAATAGCTTGTTCCAAGTCAAACTGAGTCCAAGATTGGCTCAGTTATTGTAGTGAAAGGCATTCATGAGACTAAATATTCTATGGCCAGTTTCAGGCTGTGATAAGGCCGAATATGGGTGTAGGGCATCACACCCTTTCAGATGGTGTTGACTTCACCAGTTTCCAGTATCACAATGGCCAGAAAACGGTACAGTATATAGGGCTGCTTATACACTCGAATGAATATAAACAGCCCCTATATAAAAGTCAAAAGTGTCTGAATCATTCTTCCCATCATCTTCTTTTATTTTGTTTCCCAGCCTAAATTGTGCATGCTAAAAACAAATGCATCCCTACCACGCATTAACTTTGCTAGCATAATCCATAACCCACACCCTATAAAAGAAAGTCCTAAATCCAATTAACTGCTTAACTGATCAAGAAACTGGTTTGGTTTATTCATATGCCTCAAATGCTGGGATCCAGATCAGGCTTGATTTTACTCAAGTTCACATATAAATCATATATGTTCCATTCTGTCAGGATCCAAACCTAATCAATAAGAAAAACACATGAATTTTGACAAAAAAAAAGGTCATATAAACATCATACTAGCATAGTGGCCTGTTAAAATATATGTAATTCATATATATATATATATATATATATATATATATATATATATATATATATATATATATATATATATATATTTATATAATACCCGATAGGGGTATTTCTGTCATTTCACAAGTACCCGATAGGGGTACTTGTTTTTCTTAGTTTATTTTTCTCTTTATTTTTTGTAAAATGTATTTTTTATTTTTTTGTTTTTTGCTCACTCAAAAGGGGCCCCACCATGTAGTCGATGGGGCCTCCAACGGTCACATTAGTGACCGTTGGGGGCTCCCAACGACTACATGGGGAGCCCCCTAGGTGGCTCTCCTTTTAAGGCCTCTTGGCCCTCTCCCTCTCCTTCTCTTGTGTATAAATAGGGGTGCTCCCCTCTTGTATTTCTTACTCTTGAGAGCTCTCTCTCTTTCAATAAGAGGCATTTATATTTTTATGTTGTGTTGTCTCTTGTGGGTTTGGGTATTAGCCCCTCTTTGTTTGTTCATTAGTAGATGTTGTAAGTGCTTAGTGCACTCTTTGCTTTTCCGCATATTTCATTACATGGCCATCCTGCCTTTTACCATGTTACAGTCTCATGTTTGATCAGATCATATATCTATGACCAGAACCAAATCATGGTGAGATTCAGATCAATTTAAATGCAACTGAATATTTAATCAGATCACAATGGCCAGCATAGTGGTCATCCATGTCTTTTGCCACATTTTAGTCGCTTGTTTGCCTGATCCGATCAGCTATCTATAACCAGATCCAGATTACGCTGATTCAGATTGACTCAAATGAAAGTATTCATCCCAATATCCAGTCTGACTACAATTTCTAAGGTCCAACACAAAGATAGTTGAATGTGGATCAAGTTTGTATTCTAGCTCAGTTGTTCAGCATTCTGCTTGTCCTTTACATTTGTTCATCTAATTGAAGAGTTCATGGCATTCTCATATGCCGTTCTAACCTTGCTACTGTTTGATGATTTAGAGAATTTGTTTCTTTTAAAACTGCTTTACATACATTTCTCCTTTTCACTTTATCTGAGCATACGGGTTTATGATTTTATTCACAGGAACCAAACAGCAAAGGAGAGAAAAACAGTACTAAGCTTCAGTCTTTCAAAGCCGATAGAAATCCAAACTCTATCAACACATAGTTGTAGAAAACCGTCTAACGTCAATCATCTCATATTGTTTTTGGGCCATAATCCAATCCCATTATTTACTGATTTACATGATTGCATCCTTAGTCTTTTAGGTACCAAATAATAACCAAAAAAATTTATATCTGCAAAAATCAAAAACATATAACTGGAGTGACTTTTTGCATTTCTTAGCAACTCTTCTTAGTATGCCATTGCAAAGCATTTTTATCTAAATAGTAAAAACTTTATTTGACCAAGTCAACAATGGTTTAGCTATGTTTCAAAGAAGTCAACAAACCTAAACTCCTTGGGTATGTGATACGCCGAAATCTACCATAACCCATGGACTAGACTAAGTAAGCTCAATTTGACTCTCTGGTGAATTAACCTTATCTCCATCCAATATCCAATTGGCGGATAGGTGGTTTTGTCTAAAAGGTCTTGACATGAAATATAACCAAAGTTATTAGCAGTTCAGATCTGGCTAGTTCATGAAATTTTTTAAGAAATAAGATTTAGAGTTCTTGCCTCATGTTTTTTTCTTTTTTAATTCCTTTGCTACACTTTGTATATTATTTCCATGTTGCATTGAAAGTCAAAATACAACTGAAATAATAAAGTAAAACAAAGGAAAAGACTAGATGACAACAGAAATTACTAGGAGGAAACCAACCTCGCCAATGCCCATGAAAGCACGCACAACAAGTAAAAATGGCAATCCAGTCTTTGCAGCTATAGGTGTGAGGACAGTAGCAATAGACCACCAGACTACAGCAAAGCCCAAGACACGCTTACCACCAACTGTATCTGCCCATATACCTCCTGCAATCTAGAGTATTGTATTTGTAACTAATTAATCATGTCATTCAGCACAGACAAAAAAAAAACATGAACTTGTTCACTGCTTACAAATGAAATTGGCACAATCAAATGTATGTATTGTGCATCAGGACTTTACAAAAGTGTCAAAAAAGAACAAAAATGATAATATGATATGCATAAAGACATCTCTTTTTTTGTGATACGCATTATAATTTTGAAATTCAATTGCAATTATGGATATAATTTAATACCCCTGCACCCCCCACCCACCCCCACAACACACACACAGACAAACAGCTGTGTCAAAGAGTTAGTCCAACTTAGTCCTGTGTTGTGTCCTCTTATAGAATGCTTTTAATGGAGAACTACACAAAATAGAATGACAGATGTCCTTTTAACTATGTCTATATCCATGTTTCAAAAACATCAGACACGACATCAGAGCATTATCGGACTTTATTCTAAATAAATTAAAATCTATATAACATATTCAAAAGTTCTAGGATGACAAATAGCATGGTTTTTGAAAAAAAAATGGTAAACTGCTTCTACAAGCAGTATTTTCAGGAAGGACAAAATAAAACCAATAGAATGAGTTGGAACTGAAGAAGGGATACAACCCTTGCAGGTACACAAAAATCATATCAGGAGATCAATATGAAACAAACACAAGCTATGTGTCCTTACAACAATGAAATCCATGTGATTTGACTAGAAATTTCATTTTGTATTTCAGTACTATCCTCATTGTTTCCTGTGTTCAACATATTGTCTTTAGCGTGCAATAGAAAGTAGCAATACAGACATAAAAAAATGCATCATGACCACTATAAGTGCTTATTCAACTAACAAATGATTGAATTTCAAAATCTTTTCGACTTTGGTTCTGTAGGAGCAAGTCAGAAATATTGGGAAATAGAACCATCTGATTCTGAACCACCCTTGGTTCGCAGTTCATGGTAAAGATGGGCAATGTAGCTACAAGTGACTTTTTGTCCATTCATATAAGATATAATAGGAGTCTTGTCCATGGTCTACTGAAACTGAATCAGGTAGGCCTTAAAAACCAGTTTATCCTAAACTTTAAGAGTTTCTATTGTATGTTTTGTCCAATATCAAATGCCTTAATATCATTAAACCATTGACAAGTTAAAATTCTTCCCCATTTCCAGTGTTATCCATGACCGAATATTTACCAATTTACTTTCAGGTATGCTCGTATGCTCGCTCATATATTGCATTTGCATAGATTGTTCACTTGTTCATGTAGTGCACAGATTTGAAACTGGATTTTGCTAAACTATTCCAATTATAAGAATTGCAACGAGAAAAATGTGAGACCACAGGTCAGTATTTCCAAAACAGTCATGGAATAGAACTATGAAAAAGAAAATGGCACACCCTTCCAGTATAGTAACATACCTGGGTAAGAAGGTAACCCCAGAAAAAAGATGACTGGATTAATCCAACAGTGGCAGGGTTCCAGCCAAACTCTGCTGACATAGGTAGGATAGCAATGCTCATATTTACCTGCCAGTACAGCATCACCTTGTGTAACTATGACAGAATTAACAGAAACTTTCCTTATCTAAGCAGTAATCATATCATGTGGATTTGATCTCCAAAATTCTTGAATTTTTCTCTTAAGCTACCAAATGCAATGTTATATGTGAGGCTCAAGCACCATGATGGCAAAGACAAGACAAGCAAATGTTTGTCCGCATATGTTATTCCACCAATCTGCACCCAAAGGGCCAACCAGAGGAAGGACTTAAGTGGTGGACAGTCAAATCCCCCAACTAACTATAAATGATAACATGGAGAAGGTCATTCAACCATTCACAGTAAAGCCATCATTGATGTGCCTGGATGCATCTTAGAGTAGCAGAAACCGCTCATTCATCAAGCAGCATTTGCAATACAATGAAGTGCAACCACTAAGATTTTAACATAAATTGATGTGATCATGTAAAACTCAATCAGGGAAAGAAACATACACGATCCATATTGCACAGGAGAAATGCAGAAAAGCAGAGAATAACTATCACCCAACGCTTTGGTAACTGCTCCAGCAATGAAGACGAACTCTGAAAATCTCCCTCTTGCACATTAACTTCAGTGACCGAGTCCGGAAACTTAACAAAATCGGGTCTGGGCTCTGCAATATCATATGCCTCTGACTGAAGCTTAGTGTGAGCTACAAGTGCACCAGGTTCAAGGGACCTCTTGAAGTTCACATTAGGAAATCCCAACTTCCTACGCCTTCTCAAAAGTGATGGTTTGCTACTTCGGTATGAACAAGAAACATAGCACGTACATTTAACCTTCTCTTGGTTCTGAAAATGTGGAACCCAAACACTCTTCTGAAGTACTCTATCTGAGACACTCTTCAAACCATTCCTGGTAAAGCAAGTAGCAAGACATAGTCTCCCACTAACGATACCAAGACAATCAAAGCCATCAGATGAAAGACCTAATACTCTCCATTTCCTGGGTCCTGCATAAACCACAGTGGACTTTATCATATACGAAGCTTTTTTATGCCATACAAACTGCATGCAATTTGAAAAGGTTATGTTATTTGTAAGTGAATACTATGAGTCTGACTCAACAGAATTTGATCAAACAAATTTTTTCTATCGCTAAGATGGAGAAGAACTGAACTAAGATTTCATCTTTCCGTGTCACCAACCAAATCACTTACTGCAACACAGAATTCTACTCGATCATCAATCCAGTCACTGTCCACATATTTCGTACCATTGAAATTGAATATATCTCTTTACTTTTACAACTTAGATGTCTCATACTTCTTGAATAAGTGATTGGATTGATGTGATTTGGCTTGACATTATATGCACAATTCATCAAGTTATACAATCCCAAAAAAAAATTGCATGATATCAGCTTCTCTTAAAACACGTGCAGAAGGGAAAGACACGAAACAATACGATGTTCATCCAGTTAATCAGCTGAACTGCAAAATACAGCATCCTTGAGAAAACTTGCAACAGAATTGAGATCACATAATCGACTCCAACGTGCTACTTTTGAAGGAAAGTGCAGGGCTTTCGGTAAACACCGATAAAAAGACATAGAACACGCTATTCTTCTGTAGTTCCCCACCAGAAAATTGCACACAACAATACATAACATGAGAATAAATTTGGAGTATCCCTGTAACGTAGCATAATCCAATCGCACAGCTAGGTATCTGTGTGCATAATATACCAATTCCAAGAGATTCCAACAATTAGGGAACAAAAATCATCGCCGGATTTCATTGTGCGGCACCTCCGGCACCAGCCGAAACAGTTCGGCGATGGATTAGACCATTTAATGAACCAGATTCGCGCTCAACGCATCTCGTACGCACACAGAAACTCAATGTTCGGTAGGCAAGCAAATACATAACGTTTAGTTTCGTCGATCCAGCACAAAAGAGTATAAGGAGTGAACCAAACCTTTCAGAGACAACGGAGCGACGGGTTGACGAGTGAGAAGCAGGGTAGCTAGTGCCATCCTTCAATCTTCCGTCAGAAAGAAAAAAAGCATCGAAATTTCTCCTCGCTCTTTCTCCCTCTCTTTGTACTGCTCTCGTACTCCGATAAAACGGGAGATTGAGTTCAGAGAAAGAAGGGAGGAGAAGTAAATAGCGAGGCCGATTTTTTTAGGACGATTGCGAGAGTTTGGAGGGAGATCGGGGACGATTTTTTTTGTGAGGTTTGGGATTGGGGCGTCAACATCTACGGCTCTGGTGCATGTCTCAACACGTGTCAAGCGGGCCATCCTCCTCCTCCCTCTCTCCTTGAAATTAGGTTTCGCGATTAGTGCTTAATTAGGGTTTAGACGGAGATGATCGACTCGCCGGTGGCCTCTTCGCTTCTTCTTCCTGTAATCTCTATCCGGCTCCGGCGATCGCGAGCTCTCTCAGTTGGCCGGATTTCGCTTCCCGCGCCCGGATCGTTACTCGCTTGGCCGGAAAACGGGAGAGAGGCCCGCGGAGGATTTTTTTTTTTTCAAATGAAGAGGATAAAGGCGGCAATCTGGCTTATTTAACACGCTAGCCGGAGATTGGTTGGTTGTGGTGGGGAATCGAGTTTTGGTGATTTGTCCATTGCATATAGGGCTGGTAAATGAGCCCCGAACCAACCAACCAAACAGAGCACGTGCGGATATACGAAAACCCGTAACAGTAGGCGGGTTATCGTCGAACGGGCCCCACATGTTGATTTTATAAAAAAAGAAAAAACGAAATTAGTGCCGTTTTTTACCGCCATGAATGCTATGGATGAAAAAACAAGTTTTAGCGGTGGTCGTGATCGCGGCTAATGCTGTTATTTGCCTTGACATGCGTGCGATCAGTGGCGAGTGAATAGTGGACGCCCATTCTCTGTCACGGCTTACTATATATATATATATATATATATATATATATATATATATATATATATATATATATATATATATATATATATATATATATATATATATATATATATATATATATATAGTGAGATAGATAGAGTCACTAGAATGTGAGAACTAAAAATATGAGCATTTCCGACACTTTTTTGCAATTCCAACCACCTGGATGTGCTTGGCATGGTGAATTTGGTAGGAATCAAAAATTGGATTGTGTATTTTTTATTAAAAATGTGATTTTTGAATGCTTGAATATTTATAAAGATTATGAGCCATTGATTTTAAAGCTTTAAAAAATCTAGTTTATGCATCAAAATTGGTAGATCATATCTGCATAGTTAGATCAAAGAGAAAATAACAAAAAAATGGATTTACAAAAAAATTGTTGAAATGCTCATATTTCTAGTTCTCATATTCTAGTGACTCATATATATATATATATATATATATATATATAAAGAGACAGAGAGAGAAATGAGTATGTGCTAAAAAACTTACAAAGATTTTGGACCCTTGATTTTTTGAATGTTATAAAAACCCACCCATGTGTGGGAATCGAACACTTTAAGCGTTGATCCCTATAAAATCAAGCACATAGATAGCATTTGTACTGTCAAAATTTAAAAATAAAATGAAAAAATATGAAAAGCTTACTTAGCACATTTCATTTAGCATATATATATATATATATATATAGAGAGAGAGAGAGGGTGAAGCCCAACCACATATAAGGCTGTAAAGATGAGCTGCTTTATATATATATATATATATATATATATATATATATATATATATATATATAGAGAGAGAGAGAGAGAGAGAGAGAGAGAGAGAGAGAGAGAGAGGGTGAAGCCCAACCACATATAAGGCTGTAAAGATGAGCTGCTTTCAGCTTGTAGAGAAGTCATTTGAACTTGTGAGATAGGCTTGGCAAACCAAACATGATCTAGTAATAAATATGTTTTGAGTATATTTTATATCATAGATGGTTGAAGCATTTGACTTGCAAGCCATAAGTTTATGGTTGAAGTCCTCGTGCTTATTTCTTTGAAGCAGTGCATTTACATTGTAAATGAGCTAGTTTGAACCTGGATATCAATAAGTTTAGAGTCTGATTACCATTATTTTCAATTTAAAGGTACACATTTTTAATGAGTTAACTTAGGTTCATCAATGGTCGCCACAGTAATGAATGGAGCTTGAACACCTTGTATTCTGTTAGTCCAGCCCTAATCCCATGTGGCGGAGATAAGGTTTGATGATGATGATTAGCCGAATAGAAGTATTGTACTATCAAATGCAGAAAATAAAAACATAGAGCAAGTACTAAGCGTGGAGACCATATCATGCTAGAGCGTGCTTTGCCGGTATTGAGATGTAGCAGGTTATATGTCCCCCCCCCCCCCTCGAACACGCAGGTGCATGTTTGGGGGTCCGAATGAGTGTCATGCCACATATATAAGCACATGGGGCTCGTATCCCCATGTGTGTCGGCATCACTTAGCATTGAAATCTGATACGATTGCAAAGACTTAAGTACCATTTCCTGCTATTCTTGCCATGAAACGATGATTTCAAAAAAAGACAAAAATATCCTGCATCCAGAAAAGGGAGGGTGATCTTAACTCTTCAAAGTCCAAACATTTTATTTTTGCCCTAAGCAGTAAACTCCTATGTTGCCGCTAGATCACCCTTTGACGATGCACCATCTGTTGTAACAGGAGCTCCCTTTGATGACGCATCCTTTGTTGTCGCCGGCGCATCCTTTATCACCGTATATTGCTGCTGGAGCAACCTTTGTCGTCATCCATGCAGTGGGAGCATCGTTGTCACCATCGGTTGCATCTACCTTCTCGGTGTTTCTCCTCCACTGTCGGATTACCAAAACTCCTGTCATTTCGGTGAGTTTCGTGTAAGGTTTCGTTATGTAAACAAATCAATTTGTAAATCTGAATGCTAAATCTTACATCTGATTGTACTATTCATGCTAAATAACACATATTTTCATACTGAAACAAATCGATTTGTACTTATCCACCTTCTGGGCCTCAAAAAATATTTAGCATGATTTGTTCTTATGAAGGCCAAACATTACAACGATATATACTTACGAAGGCTAAATTTTTATAATGATTTGTACCTTGGAATGCAACAATGATTTATACATTTAATGCAATAGTGATTTGCACGTTCGATGCATCTACAATTTATACGTTTGAAGCAGTAGCGATGTGTATTTATGATTTATAAAGTTACCACGATTTGTACTTTAAGTTTGTTAAATCGTATAACAATATTTACTTATGAAGCCCAAATGCTACAACGATATGTACTTATGAAGGGTGTGATTTCTACAACGATTTATACATTTAAATCAATAGCGATTTATACATTTAAAGCAGCAACAATTTATATGTTTGATGCAATAGCGATGTATATTTATGAAGTTACATCGATTTGTACTTAATTTTGCTAAATCTTACAACGATGTTTACTAATGAAGCCAAATATTGTGATGATTTATAATATTGGTGATTGTGTAACGAATGAGATAATTTATAATAATATATACTTGGGGAGGCGGTTGTAATATATAATAATACAGTTAAATTTATGTGTTGTGCAGGTTAGCAATATCTAAAATTCGTAAGACAAGAAAGCCTCCGTCGTTCGAGGGGATGACTACTGGAGAAATTATCCGCCAGTCTAATATATATAAGCATTATAAAATGTACAAAAATATAATGAAGATTGAGAATGATAAAGACAGGGACAAAGTGTTGAAATTTTATAATGTGGAGCCTGATTCATCAAATATTGAAGATGAAGAGCAAAGGAAGAAGGATGAGGAAGAACTAAAGATGAAAAATAAGAAGGATGACGAAGAGAAGGAAAAACAAAGAAAGGAGGAAGAGAATAAAAAGCAAATGAAGAAAAGGTAAATGAAGGAGGAGGAGGAGAGGGAAAGGTAAAGAAAGAAGAAGGAGGAGAATGAAAAGCAAAGGAAGAAAAGGCAAATAAAGAAAGAGGAAGAGGAGGAGAGAGAAAGGCAATTGAAGAATAAGGAGAAGAAAATGCAATTTAAGAAGAAGAAGGAGGAAAAAGAGAGAGAAAGGCAAAGGAAGAACAAGGAGAAGGAGGAAGAGAAGGAAAAGCAAATGATGAAGATGGAAGAGGAAAGGCAAAGGAAGAAGCATTTTAATGAGAAAGATAAGAAAAGGCAAAGGAAGGAGAAGGACGAGGAAGAGAAGGAAAGACAAAAGAAAAAGAAGAAGGACGAGAAAGAGAATAAAAGGCAAAGGAAGGAGGAGGATGAGGAAGATAAGGAAAGGGAAAGGAAAAAGCAGGAGGATGAAGAGAAGGTAAGGGAAAGAAAAAAGCAGGATGAGGAAGAGAAAAAAATAGAAAGGAAGGAAGAAGTAGAAAAACAGAGGAGGGAGGCGAAAAAGCGAAGGAAGGAAGAAGTAGAAAAATATAGGAGGGAGGCAATGGAGTGAAATAGCAACAACAAAGGCAGAAAAGGAAGGGAGGAGATGGAGAAGATAAAAGTGTGACAAAGGTACGTAAATTGCTCATGTCTGTTATAATTTACTATGATAGGTATTATTATTTATAACGATTATTGTGATAGTGATTACTATGTATAGCGATTATTATGACCTATGTTGTAAGACCCACAATTTTTCAGACAAATTTTGAATAAAATTCATGAGGCATTTACTGGTGAAAATAGCATTTTTTCTCAAAATGCGAATTGAACTAATTCCTGCGAGCCAGATATACTTAGGATACTCGTATCTTCGCAAATATATGCTCAAACACTCTGGAAGTCATAACTTCCTACTTGAATGAAATCAAGAGATTCCCTTGAGCCAACATTCTTAGTTACGTCAATACGAAGAGAATGACGTACTCAGAATTTTTCAAAAAAAAATTGTCGAAAAACCGAATTTTTTGTGGGACCCACGGAAATGTTGGTGGGATTCACAGAAATATTCCTCAGAAAATATCTGGTGGGACCCACAAAAATATCCCATGGAATTTTTATGTAGGCCCCACACCAAGGAACCTTCTGAAATTAAAATAAAGCTAAGGGCATAAAAGGAAATGAATTTTTCTAGCTTTTTCTAGAAAAATCCATGGAGGAGGTGGGCTTTGGCTATAAATATCCCACCCCACTCTCTCTTTTCTCATAAAAATCGACCCCCCTCTCTCTCTTGCCTTTTCTCTCTCTCCTAAAGCTCCCCTACCAAGCCTAGCCTACCTAAGCCTGCCTGACCTGGTCCTAGCTCACCTGATCTGGTCTGAACCCACTTGACCTGATCCAAACCTAGTTGACTTGACTTGAACCTGGTTTGGTTTGAAGTCAAGGTCCTTTTTTGTCTAGATTCTGGTTTGGTTTTCTGAACCCAGACTTGCCCTACTTGGGCTGAGTTTGAACCTGCTGAACCCACTTGACTTTGACTGAACTTAGTTTGGTTCAAACCCCTTGGGTTGAGCAACTTGACTTGCTTTACCTCTTTCTCAACTAGGTCGACCTCATCTCACCTAGTCTGACCTCTCAAAGGAAGGTTCGAAGCAGAAGACGCAGTTCAGAGTTGTTCTTCGCAAATCAACAAGTAAGTTCGCTTTGTTGATCCATCTCTTTCAAGTATTTGCTGGTTTGTATATAGCATATACTTTCTGAAGTAGTATCTGACCCTAGTTCTTGGTTGAGCCCTTTCGGACACTTCGGTATTCAACCACTCACCTCGTAACTATCGCCAAATATATATATATATATATATATATATATATATATATATATATATATATATATATATATATGTTGAATACGCAGTATATGTATTCTTAAAAATGGTATTTTACCCTAGTTCTTGGTTGAGCCCTTCGGGATATTTCGATGTTCACACACTCGCCACGTAACTCTCGTTGGGTGCCGAACTTCGTGTATATCGTCTGGTGACTGCCGTCGCGTCTTATATCGCCAAGGCTTTGTAATTTACTTTTGTCATCGTGTCGTATGATGCCCAGGCTTTTTGTTTTCTGTAATTTTCAATTATGCACTTTCGATTACGTATTTACATTTCACCATCGCGTCGTATGATGCCAAGGCTCCTACTTTCTGTAATTTTCGATTATACACTTCTGATTATGCATTTACTTGCATCATCGCGTTGAATGATGCCAAGGCGTCTGCTTTCTGCAAATATATATGTAGAATATTTCATTCGGTTAAACACCCTGAACAATAGTATATGCATTTCCTTTACGTTGCCGCCATATAAAGCACAGACTTCTGCTTATATTACATATATGGCGCGTAAATGAGTGTTCAAATGGAGATCAATTCTAAATCACCAATGTGATTCCCTTACCGCTCCTCGTTCAAGATTCTGCTTGACGAATGAAGCCCCTATTGGAAAGGCTTCCCTTTTTGGCAAAACTGCTCTTTACGTAAAAACTAAGTCATTTGTGTATGGCCTGGCTATGGCCCAGGGTTCCAAACAACCTTAATGAATGCAAGGTGCGCACAATGGTGCACATCAATTTCCCGAGTTAAGCATAGCAATTTTCCGCCAAAGAGGGAAGATGCCATTGAAATGGATAAAAGATACGCACACTTTCTTTGTCAAAGAGAGGAAGTGCTGCAGAAATTTCTGAAGAAGCTAAAAATAGCTCAAAAAAGAATGTAGTAAGATACTTCGTTGTATAACGGAGTGCTACCCAGTCCATGTAACACTTTCTACAATATAGAAAGCATTGTCGCACCCTTGCCGTTGGAGCAGGGGAGGTGCTGACAAAATGGTTGGCAGAAGAGTTGTTAGAACCGGTTAAATGGCACAATAATGCTCGTTATTGGAACGATGCCAGATTAGCTTGTCTCCCTAATACCTGTAAGGGCACCTTGCTCGTAAGGGTCGTTGCGCCAGAGTAGTGGTTGCGCCTTGACTAGGTTGTGGACTCGTTGCGTAAAAATACACAGAGTAACTGATCCATTGTGATTATGTCATATGCATGCTCATCGAGAGATTGATATACAACTAGACTCATAAGGGTCACAGAGCCAGAGTACGTTGTCCACCCGGAAGAGGTGTGATGCGCGTGATGGCCGCAGTGCCGAGAGCAGAGTCAAGCATGCATGTGAATAAAATGAAAAGACCCTGCGGTTGATGACCGTGTTAGGGGCATACTGAACGGGGTCAGGTACATACTCCTCAACAGTTGCCCTATAGGTATGCATTAAGTAGCTTGTCAGACCGGCAGACCCCTTCAGAATTTCTCACCGAGGAAGACGATGATGGTGCAGCCTTGAGTGACTTATATTACCTTCGAACCTAATAGAGTTCATGATGACCTCCGTCACTCAAAGATATGAAGGTCGTGGTTATCCTTAAATTCTAAGGATTGAACCCAACTACTGCAGTAGCAGAATGCATTCGAATACCTAGTAGGGACTTCTTCCAGTATGATTATACCATCCTACTAGGGGGATGGAGTCAACAAGCCTCTTCGGTATCTAAAAATACATGGAATAACCAACCCCCAGATCGTCGCGTTGGTGCTCAGATATACCTCTCTTAAGCCCATAGGGAGGGGTTAATTATCGAAATAAAGCATTAGCTTAGGTTCAGCGATGCTTGAATGTATGAGTGGATGGACGTTGTTGAGTCAGTTCTGCATAACCTTTATGAATGTGTCATGATCGGTATACGACTGGACCGACTAGGCAAAGACCCGTGTTATATCCGCTTGACTAAGCGAAGCTCGAGGAGCTGTCCTTAGATGCGTGGGATACAGATGTGCCAAGTATGAAGACTTGAGCTAGACATCTCTTTTAGACCCAAAAGAGGTTAAGGCTAAGTCATAAAGACTTAAGCAGTTATTCAAATCACAACCATGAAGAGGCTCGTGCTAAGTCATGAAGACTTGAGCAAATGTTCAACTTATAGCCTTGAGGAGACTCTTGCGATATACGCTAAGCCGTGGAGGCTTGAGTGTCGTTATTTCGAAACACGACCACGAGTGGTCAAACGTATTTACTTGAGTTGAATGAATGTGTGATTGCTTGCTTACCAGATCATCAGTGAATCTGACCCCGTTTTATGAGGATTTTAGGTGTTGAACCTGCTTAACGATATGCGAAACAAGGCGACATCGAGTTCCAGAGTTTCTCTAGACAGAGTTGTACTGCTTTCTTTTATTGAACCTATACTGCTTTTCCAAGCAGTGATGTTGTAATAAACATGTGGTTTTCGATAAAATGAAACACTTTGGTAGTCAATGAGTTGCTTGGCCACATAGCTGAAATGTGCTCAGAGTTTTCTAAAACTGACGACTCATTATCGTCTAATTCCGCTGCTAAAAGCTTTTCTAAGTTCCGCTGCAAAGAAAAAAAAAGAACTTTGTGAAAATTTCAACTTAGCTTTGTTTTAGAAATCCGGGGTGTTACATATATATAGCTATTACCGTAATAGTGATTAGTACGTATAGTGATTATGTAACGATTTACTGTGATAGGTATTATTATGTATAGCAATTACTGTGATAGTGATTATAATGTATAGCAATTAATGTGGTAGCGATTACTATGTATAGTGATTACTGTGATAGTGATTACTATGTATAACGATTACTATGTATAGCGATTACTGTGACCTATGTATAGCAATTAGTATGTATAACTATTACTTTGATATCGATTATTGTGTATACGATTACAGTGATAACGAGTGTATAATGATTATTATATATAGCGATTATTGTGTACAACGACGTGTAGAAGTACAAATATGACTAATTATGATTTGATACGAATAACATCCTATTTTGTATTACAGGGCGGTCATAAGAGAAGTAGAGTACCAGGTGAAAAGCTCAGAGGGCAGTGTTAGTGGCCTGTAGTTCTGTCATAGTATAAATAGCTTAGTGAATATCAGAATAACTGATTACGAAATATGCACTTCGACGACCTTCTAGACCAACATTATTTTGAAATATGCTGGAACACCATGACCCACCTGGTCAATAAGTGGATTCATAAGACAAACACATTTTAGTTTAATGGTTTTGAGATCACCATGACCCTAGAAGGTGTGCCGTGGATTATGGGTCTTAAGTGCCATGGAAGTGTTGTTCTAGCATGTGATTCAAACTATAACGCAAGGGACAAGTGCACAACCCTTCTAAGAATGTCAATGGAGGACTGGGGTCAATGTATTTCTTGTGGAAGCAATTCCACATCAATGAAAGTTTCTTTTTTTCATAATAAATGAGAAGGTCAGTCCGCTATATGTGCATCTGAAAGAGTTGACCAAGAGTTGCACAACTTTCTTCTTTATTTTTTTGGACATACTTTATTTTCACATTTTTCTGGTTCGAGGTTAGGTTACATGTGGCTACAGTTCTTGGAAGACTTAGATGAAATCGACAACTATGCATGGGGTGTTGCTATGCTCGCACACTTGTACAATCAACTTTACCGTGCGAGTAAGGGTAAAAAAACCGTCAGAAGGTTTTGGCCATCTGTCTAAGCAATTATTTATTACATATTTACTAGTTGTAGACTAAGATCGTTGAAGGTTATAGTATTACTAATATATTGTTTTTATAGGCCTGGATGTGAGAGCATATTATCACCTTGCGTCATTAGTGTGGCACTGCGATTTGTGGTTTTCCCAAGATCGACCGGTGGGCTGCAATAAATTTCAAGGAGAATAATGCTAAGTTCATTTTAGATGGTCTGCAACTAAATGAGGTAAATGACTTAAAATTATTTACAATTGTTTTAACATTTATCATTCCTTAGTATAAATTGTTGAAATGTTTAGCATTCTTAAGTAATCATCGCTGCAGGATTTTGTCTTCTTTTGTACAAATCATTATTGCATTTGCATTTAACATTCATTAGTATAAATCGTTCTAATGTTTAACATTCTTAAGTAATGATCGTTGCAGGATTTTGTATTTCTTAGTACAAATCATGATCACTTTAGCATTTAACTTTCATTAGTATAAATCGTTGTAATGTTTAGCATTCTTAAGTAATCATCACTACAGAATTTTGTCTTCTTTAGTACAAATCGTTATAGCATTAACATTTAGCATTCATTAGTATAAATCGTTGTAATGTTTCGCATTCTTAAGAAATGATCGTTGTAGGATTTTGTCTTCGTTAGTACAAAACGTTATCGCTTTAGCATTTAACATTCATTATTGTACATCGTTGTAATATTTAGCATGCATTACTGTAATCATTTTAATACAAAACACTTATTAGTAACAATCATTGTAATATATTTATTACTCGATATTATAAATCATTTCAATATTTAGCATCTATTAGCATGAATAATTATGTCTATACCTAAATCACAATCTTCAACGTACAGGTTGTGTGGAGACCGTATGGAGATGGAGAGGACGAGGACCAAGATGTTGTTGTTGAGGCCGCGAGACTGTCTAGCTACGATATTTGGCTGTTTAGCAAATCTGAAGCCAAGTTGCAGCATAGTAGTCGAGTTCTCCTACAAGCTGACTTGGGACAGTCAACCCCAAAGCAACCTGTTGTAGTGACAAGAAAGATGAATACTGGTGGGGCTAGGAACATGAATTTGCATGAACGCTTCAGGAAACAATTGGATAGCCAGAACAAAGGAGGTGTTCGTGCCATAGCATATTATTATAAAGAACGATAATATGACCCTAACTATTTTAAAAAATATTGGAAACCCATGCATCAAAATCTGGAGATTGAGAAGAAGCAACATAGAAGTAAGGTTCCTCCTGTCCCCCAACATGTCATCTCCTAGCATAGAAATAAGGTCTATCGTGTCCCTCCGACTATAACTACGATTCTCTCAGTTGCAGTACACGATGAGGAGCCAACACAGCTCATAAAGAAGAAGGTAGTCTTCCCCACAAGGTTAGAGATGTTGGAGAGGGAGAATAAGAAGTTACAGAAGCAGGTGCAGAATTTGGAAAAACAAATGCGGTCACAATATGGTACACTGGTAGAGATGATTACCAGTGGTTTTAATAAGATTGAGAGAACCAACAGGCCACCGAGGAAAGAGAGTCCACCAAGGAAAGGAAAGGGACTATTTGCATGTCATAGTCTATCTGAGTCGTCAAGTTGCAATGAATAAACACTATGTGATTTTTGTATCCTGATAATTATTTATTGTAATTTTATAATTCTTTGTTGTAATTCTATAATTCTTTTTTGTAACGTGATATTCTATAATTGTATAATTCTTCTTTTTAATAAGTGTAACACACAAGTGCCACTGAACAAATCATTGTAATTTTTGGCCTTCATAAATAAAATTTGAAGAAGCGTTTAACGTTGTGTACTGTGAAAATTATGATTTTCTTTTACGAGCTATCTTCATATCGTGATTTACACAGTGATTGATAAAAGGCTGAAATAATTTATACGTATAAAGGCTACATGCTATCGCGATTTGATTGATACTGATTGGCTTGTAACAAGTTATAATTCTTTGTTGTAACATAATATTCTATAATTATATAATTTTTTCTATAATAGATTGCAATTTATTTTTTATAGAGGAAGTGTTCTATCACGACCTGTATAGCCACCAACATAAAGCAGAAACAATTTGTCCTATCATGATTTGCATTTACGAGCTTTGTCTATGTGAACGATATATCCTATCGCGATTTACACAATGACTGATTCATAAAAGGTAGAAAAGAAAAACAATAAACAAATTGACACGATGTTTAGACTTAGTAAAGTACAAAATAAATTTCGTTCACAAAGATAAACAAAAATATATCATTGTCGTGGTAACTTCATAACTACAAATCGACGTGATTTACAACCATATTCATTTATAAAAAATATGAGTATTTAGTTACAATACATCATGACCAATGGTTTGGCTTAGATATAATACATGACCATCATCATCAAAGAAAACAAACATCATCATCAGCATCACCCCCACATCCAAATAGTGATGTTCTGCGAATGCAATACAGGCAGAGAAGATGAAGCTCAGAATGTATGAGATCCCATCATGATCAATATGTTTCTACAACCAGAGAAGATGAAACTGCACGACTGTAGCATATTTTTCATAAAGTATATCGAAGATTCGGTAGATATTTTTTCCAACTGTGAAGGATGGTTTGCGAACAATGGAGGGTCCGACAGTAGGAATAGATCAAATAGATGGTCATCAGCATCACCCCCTGTCTATCATGCAGAATATCTATGTTTGCTCTGGTATGGTGGCAATAATTGAGGATGATTATAGTCGTTATATTCTGCATAAACTTTGATATACTTTACGACAAATACGTCACAGTCGTATGTGTCATGAATCGATCGATGTATACACAAAAGATAATCATCATGATCATCATTGAAGATTATCTAAATCTTTTCTCACAGTGTGAAACAACTAGGATACCAACATCCAAGCCCATCTATCAAGCACAAGTAGAATGAACACAGAAGAAAAAAAAATACAAGGAAGAAGAAGAAGAAGAAGAAGAAGAAGAAGAAGAAGAAGAAGAAGAAGAAGAAGAAAAAGAAGAAGAAGAATAAGATGAAGGCATAGGAGAAAAAAGAAGAAAAAGAAGTTGCGCTGCCTCAGTAAAGAGGAAGAGAGGTTAAATAGATTAGGGTTTTAGACCTAGACAACGGGTCAGGTCGGGTAGGGTTTTATATAAAATAGGGTTTTACACGGATCTATATTAGGGTTTTATGCACATATACCTCTTCTTCTTCTTTTTATGTCATTATTTCTTCTTTATTCTTCTTCTTATGTCGTTCTTTTTTTCTTCTTTGTTTTGTCTACCTGTGCATGATAGACGAGAGGTGATGCTGATAATCGATGATAGTTTCGTTCTGTCTACTTCGATATACTTCATGACAAATACGCCACGATGCTTATTGGTAAAGTACAAATCAAGGTAACTTGATAAATACAAATCAACTTACAACTACATTGATTTAAGTTTTATACTATAACAATATTTTAGTAATGAAGGCAAATCATTGTGACGGACATAGACATCATTACGTAAATCACGATATTTGTTGCAACATCTATATCTCACAACTAGCGTGGATCAAAATAAGCTACCTGGATCTGAAAGCGCAAGTTGACATGTTACTTGATGACTTTAAAGTATAAGTTGAAAATGATTTGTGCAATCATGATTTGCTTGATACCGATTGGCTTACAACCAGTTATAATTCTTTGTTGTAACATAACATTTTATAAATATATAATTCTTTCTATAACAGATCGCGATTTGTTTTTTATAGAGGAAGTGTTCTATCACGATTTGTTCAGCCACGGACATAAAGCACAAATGATTTGTCCTATCACGATTTGCTTTTACGAGCTTTGTCTATTTGAACATGATTTACACAAAGACTGATTCATAAAAGGCAGAAAAGAAAAACAATAAACAAATTGACGAGATGTTTAGACTTAGTAAATACCTAAACAATATAAATTCGCATATTTAGATATTTGAAAAAGAAGTTTGCATAAGAGAGAAAATTTGTATAAAGTCCACAAATTTTTTAGAATTTCGAAATGAATTAAAAAGATAATTTTGTGAATTATTATTGTGAATTCATTATAAGTTTTTTTTTCTTTAAACTTATTGGTTGACTAATTTGCAAATTCATTATCGATAATATTTCAACATTTATTCAAGTTATTTAATGTTTAATTGAAAATTTTATGAGATCTTTGTAGAGTATTTGGGTCGACCCAAATGGATATAGAAAGTGTTTAGACTCAAATCATGATTTGGACCAGACTTATAAGAGATTTGGATCTATTTAAGACCCAAATTGATCTTCTCTAATGTAAAAATTATTTTAGATCCATTTAGAGACCAAATTGGATCCTAGTAAGAAAATAAGAAGACAAATCTACTTGAAGACTCAATTAGATCCCATTATGTAAATTAACATTTGGACCCATTTGGAGATCCAATTGGATTCCAATAAGTAAATAAGGCTTTTGGATCTATTTGAGACCTAAATGGATCTCATGAAGGTAAAATGAATTTGTTTGGATCTGAATTCAATTCGAGACCCAAATACATCCTACTTAAGAAAACAAAATTTGGATTCACTTATGATCTAATTGATTTTTTTTAGTGTAGTGTGAATTTCACTAGAATATAATAAGTTTTGGATCTATCTAAATTCCAAATGGATCCTACTTAAATAAATAGAATTTGGGTTCATTTGAGGCCCAAAATAAATTTAATTAATATATATATATATATATATATATATATATATATATATATATATATATATATATATATATATATATATATATATATAATAGTTTAGATTGAGTTTGGATTTGATGAGAGCTAAATGGGTCTCACAACAAACCCAATCCAATCACTCCCTCACCTAAACCTATCATCTCAATCGAATACATCCTATCCCACCAAATCCGTTTGACCTATCGCAATATTTGTACAACCGTGGATATAAGGCAAAAATAATTTATCCTATCACGATTTGTCTTTACGAGCTTTGTCTATGTGAACGATATGTCCTATCGTGATTTACACAATGACTAATTCATAAAAAGCAGAAAAGAAAAATAATAAACAAATCAACATGACGTTTAGACTTAGTAAAGTACAAATCGAGGTAACTTCATAAATACAAATCGATTTACAACTTGATACCAATTTAAGTTTTATATTAAAACAATATTTTTGTAACATTTGCAAATTGATATGAGTAAATCACGATATTACATATCGATATCGTTCACAAAGACATATCGTTGTCGTAGTAACTTTATAAATACAAATCTACGCGATTTACAACCACATTCATTTACAAACAATATGAGTATTTAGTTACAATACATCATGACCAACGGTTTGGCCATTAAACAATTTGTATTATAAAGATCTTATCTCAATATTTTATTTTTTATAGTGATTTACAAATGAAATGACATTTTTTAATTTATACGCAATGTAATTTATTTGTTTATTATATACTTTAGGCATGATTTTTGAAAATGAGTGGGATATGAAACAACGTTTCTTTTATAAATGAGTGACACATCGCACAAGTTTCAGAGGGTGTTGCCTCACTTTGCTTCGTGAGTAAAGAATTGACAAACCAATGTTTTATTTATAAATGACATGTTTGGGGGCCGAACATATAACCCGCTTCATCGCAAAGGGGGTATTGATGGCGAGAAAGGAGACGATGACAACTACACGGCCAACAATGGTGAATTAGGCATATATTTTATAAATGTGACAGATCATATATTCGATTTATCTTTTTTCTATCGTATATTCAATTTGTTTTGTGTACTATAAAAAGGAATTGCAATATAATGCGACAGATCATTTACTGAATATTCTACAAATGTTAGTGAAACATTTCCAAAAAAAGGTGCCCGAAAACTCAGCAAAGAGCTCCAAGAGAACATCAATCAGTTGCGAGATGAATTTATAGAAGAAAACACTATAAGTAATTTTGTATGTATTAAACCACTATCAACTATATATTTACGTATGCCATAGGTATGTATATTAAAACGTGTATAATTGTTACAAACAAACTATATATGATTTTGTCATGTATATTCAAAGCAATACAACAACCAATATTAGACGCATCGTCAACCCTTATTTCATGGTATATCGGTTCTCTTATATGTTTATTTTATTTTTTAATTTACTCTTGTTGCTTCATGTTTTAACCTTACTATTATCATTGTTTCATTCACTAGAGTTTCGTCCACCGACTGTCATACGCCACTGGATTTCAAGATAAACTATAATGTTGGGGTAATGATGATCACTGCGGAGACTTTTGGTCAAGTAAAAAGATAAGTGAAGAAACCCATTGTCAAAGGTTTGTGAGGCATAATAGTCTTAACATGATTTCTACTATCGATTTGTAAGATATTATATCAATTTAAGATATTGTTTTGATTCTTAATATCAATTTGTATGTTGATTCTTAATATTAATTTCTAAGCTATCAATAGGAATTTTCATATCAATTTGTCAGATATTTTATCACCGATTTACAGATATTGATTCCTACATTATGGTAATCGTCTGAGCATTAGGTCTTATACGTGATGAATTTACGAAAACAACAACTATTGTGCAACAATTCATTGGACTTTCACATTGGTATAGAACATGACATTATGCATTTGATAAGTTTCTATCTATAAGTGTATTATATCTTATACGGTGGCCCATAATTTACTTGCTTCTGCATTAATCATAGGTGGGATTCCTCAAAGACGTCTTGGGTGTCGACATTGGCGAGTGGAGGTTTCACTGCGCACTTGATGCTTCTTTACAAAATAATGGCATCGATTGTGGTGTATTTGTAATAAAGTATATTGAAGCAATATACAATAGACAAGAACCTGATTTCGACGTTGTATGCTCTACACTTAAATATGTTTTATTATCCTATATTATTGGGGACTCAATTTCTATATTGGTCTCACATTACCTTTTTGTTGCAAGATAATATACCTAGATTCTGCACAGAACTATGCGAAAAATAGATTAAGTTTCTAATTGCGAAAAAAACTAGACGACAAGAATACCTAGAAGTCAACGAACGACGCAAGTCCCCTAAGAGTAATATGATGTACAAATATTTGTAACAAATTTTGTAGACTATGTATACAAATTTTGTAAGACTGTATACAAATTTTGTAAGACTGTGTATACAAATTATGTAAATCTCTTTGAGTTGAAATAAAAATTCAACAATTCTTCTGATTTTAAGAGGAATGCTGATAAATACTGATAAATGTTGATATGAAGAAGAATGCTGATATATAGTTCCAGAATAGAAAGATATGTGTTTTCCATCCATTAACATAAGACACTATGTAAATTGATGTGGTTGTAAATTGCGTCGATGGGCTACGTGATAAATCACTTTTACTAAACACATCAATAAGTTAGACTTTGTTTGTAGCAATTGTAAATCGTTGTCTCTGACATAGATGTCATTGTGTAAATCGCTATAGGATACTATATGGTATAACGATTCAAATACAATATATGTACAACAATTTATATATGTGAAGGCTAGATGAACAACGATTTTTACTTTTAATACAGTTTATTCACAAAATAACTTTTCATGCAACGATTCAACTACAGTATATGTGCAACAATTTGTATATGTGAAGGCTAAATGAGACAACAATTTTTACTTTTAATAAAGTTTATTTAAAGAACAACTTTTTATGCAACGATTCAAATACAATATATGTACAACAATTTGTATATATAAAGGCTAGATGAGACAATGAATTTTACTTTTAATACAGTTTATTCACAGAACAACTTTTTGCGTAATGATTTAAATATAATATATGTTCAACGATTTGTATATGTAAAGGCTAGATGAGACAATGATTTTTACTTTTAATACAGTTTATTCACAAAACAACTTTTTGCATAATGATTCAACTACAATATATGTATAATGATTTGTATATATGAAGGCTAAATGAGACAACAATTTTACTTTTAATACATTTTATTCACAAAACAACTTTTTGTGCAATAATTTAACTATAGTATATATAACGATTTGTATATGTGAAGGCTAGATGAGACAATAATTTTTACGTTTAATGTAGTTTATTTACAAAATAACTTTTTGCATGTGAAGGCTATATGAGACAATGATTTTTACTAATGGTATAAGCACATAACAATGGTGATTTACCTATGATATTTACCAATGGTATCAAAACTGTAGCTCTATAGGCTAGATGAGACAACGATTTATATATGTGAATGATACATATTACAACGATCGATCATGTTAATACAATCAAATACAATTATGTAGCTGAAGAATTCACACGTGATTCTTGTGTTCCATTACTCACTTTTGAATTGAACTGAGCCTGTCATGAAACAAAATAATGTAAGATACTACATTAAGTTTAACAAGAAATGCAAACATCCTACCAACATTGATTACATACCAAAAGACTTATAAAATTGATGCCATCATTCTACTCAAACTGGTCGGGAGGATTGAATGTTTCAACGTTGTAGTGCACGTCTGTAGGGTATTGCTGCATGTTGAAAATTACACAAGTTAGATATTGATAAGTTGCACATAATGCAATTTACATGAGAAGTAATATAATGTATTACATACATGTTCAAGCGAATGACTTGGTTGCTTTTGCTTAAGAGTTGGTTATTTTTTAGACCTTTTCTTGTCAACCAATTCTAGTGCACCCTTTATCCTCCTCTGACTGCGATAAGAGACAGGTTTCCTTTTGATACCCTTCGCTAGGTGAATTTGTCCATCATAATCTATAATGTTGACTACTGACTTGTTAAAGATGATGTTTATGCTTCAGCGTAACTTCTCATGCGGGTCAAGGAAAACATGATTTTCACCTTCGATGTTCGTTTACATTTTCTTAGACTGGTCTTCATGACCTGCAACATACTGATGGTGAATTAACTGCATGTTCTCAAGTAACTCCCTTGATACTTTTCTCATGCATATATAGGCTTCTTCACTTTTCGATGCCAAATCTGCAACATGCATAAGTGACATACATAGTTTTTGGTAACAAGAGGCTATGTGGCACTTCTCATCAACACCAGATGGACTGACAATATCTGTATCCAGCAGTTTAATCTTTGCTTATCTTGTCCATTTTCACATTAAATATGACTCTTGTATTTCTTGTATCTTTTCTCAATTAAGTACCTCTAATGCATGACGACATAAAATACCTTTGAATTTATACATTTTGCATGTATATTCAACTATTTCGTTGTCAATATTGTACGTAACACGTGCTTCTTACCTTTTCGGATGCTCTTTTCTCTCTCATACAATATGGTATTTGTGCATATTCTCGGTTTGCATACATCCTTCTATGTTGCAATTCATGACCTGTATAATATGCTTCTTAATCTATTCAAATACAATTAGTGTATATAGATCTGGAGGTCATATCAATATTTTTATACCCAAAGTTACAGGGAGTGTGTTGAAGCATTTCATATATTGTTCAAGCTCATTCTGTCTAAGATCGTCTATAAATAATTTATATTGTTTCATGAAACGAAACATTGTTAAATATGAATATAAGGTTTTCTTCAATGTGACATGCATAGATTTAGCTCTTTGTGTGCTTATCATACATGCACAAAAGTATTGTCTTCCATATGCCAATGCCCACTTCTCTTTGTCTGCATATAAATTTTATAACCACACATAATCTTCAAGGTCATATATCTGAATCATTTTCTTCCAATCAGACATAAAGGTGACTTCATCTATGCTCTCAAGTACACACCTTGTAAATTTTTTATCAAACCCTGTCTTTTGATTAAATATGTGTTTTATGTTCTTTGATGCATTTTGAAAGATATGCCATAAACATAGGCGATGATGTGTATCTGACCATACATGAGATACTAGAACCGCATTTACGTGATCACCATCTATAAGTATAGCTTCAGAATACTTCTCATTCATTGCCTGTGTAAATACTCTGAACAACCACTCAAGGGTTTCCTTGGTCTAGTCATACAAACAAATATTGCCTAATATGCAAATCTGTGAGTGATGATTCACTCTGACAAACTATGCAAATGGTCACTGTTCAATATTAATCTTCACTATCGTATAAAAAACAAGCACATCATTAAAGAATTTATAATCTACTCTTGACTTTGAATCTACCCAAAATATACTCATAGCATATCCATTTTCATCCAGTTGCAATGCACTAAAGAAACCAGAGTTATTGCTTGATTTCTTTTATAAGTAATCAACCAAAGAACATATTTCTCTATTCTTCATGTTATCTGTTCTCTTCCTTCTTAAGTGTTTTCTTAGATCCATAGGTGTGAATGACATATTCTTGCGACCACCATCTATGTGCATGCATAAATTATATGTCTTTCTTGGTACAATGTCGGCGCTATTAGCTATTTCAACAATTGTAGCATGAACTTCAGTTACTTTACGATGTGACCTTAACATAGGAGTCATAAATGAAGCTGCTAATTCATGGTTATGATCACTGATTAAAGTGTGAACTACATATTTTCCATTCAAAAGTTTTCTTAACACCATTCTCGCTGAACAACCACATCTTGAATCTGGCTTGCTCCTTGTTGACTTTCCACTTGACTTCTTCCAACCCTTTTTAGAACAAACATATGTCTTTCTCTCCATGACACTTTGTGCATTTTGTGACCAATAGTACCTTCTAACACTGAAACCAAGTTTTAAGGCATAATCATTACAAAATTTGTATGCAGCTTCCTCATTATTAAACTGCATTCCTTCTGCGAAAACAAAGTCAAGTGTACTATCATGTATATTTTCAGTGCTTGTACCTTTATCAAGTGTATTGTCATGATAGTCTACTTCTTTATCGAATTGCATTTTAGCTGTTGGAACATTCAATTCAAGAGTGAATCCAATGCCTGACCCTTCTTATCATGTGCATTATTAGTGCATATGTTCACTTCTTCAGGTGCGTCATTAGTATAGATGTTCACTTTTCCATAACTTTCCAATGATTGAGATACATCATCTTCACTACAACCAGATGATAAACTCATCACTGTCATATGCAAGATATCAATTTGCGTTAGGCATCACATACGTTTACTATGATTTATTCAAGATGCATATAACAATGGATACCAATTAGTTAAGCAAGTCAAAAAAATGATTGAATGAATCACAATATAAAAGCAACAACGATTTGTTATTTGCTTATACTACACATCGAATTGTTATTTACCATACCAATAAAAGAAACGATTTATCATATATGTGTGTTGACAATAGCGATTCACGTGACAACGATTTAATTATATCTACAACGCTGTGAAACAATTTTAATAAAAATCGCTAAATGAGCAGTGATTTGAATACGCAAATTTCCACCACAAGCGCGCAATAATGTAAATTTTGCACACACACATTTTAAAATTATACTACAAATATCTTACAAATAGATACTAGAAAACACATAATATCTTATAAATCGATATACATATCACATAATATATTATAAATTGATACAGAAATTCAACATAATAGCTTACAAATTGATATTAACAAACAAAATAATATCTCACAAATCGGTAGTATGTTACTATAATAGCGATTTGTGTTACATTGCATATACTGAGTGAATGGACGATACCGGATGGGGTAGAGGCCCTTCCTCGCATCTGTAACCAAACATTCTTGCCAACAGGTCCCAACGTCTTACAAATATATTTAATTTTTCAACCGTTGAAAAGCCAACATCGACCTGCAATAACAAAACAATGCCTTAATGACACTCACAATGGCATACGTTCTTCAACAATAGCATGATGACATGGAAAGGTACTTACAACGCCTTAATGACACTTGTTGGAATATTTGTGCGTCATTGTTTTTTTTCATATTGCCTAACGAAAATGAAGAAGAAGAGACAACTAAAAAGAGATTGCCGACAAATCCCCCTATGACGCTCACCAATGATCGAACCGGTCGATCGATTTATAGTTATCTCCACGAGGTAGGAATGAACCCGGGAATGTTTTGTAACACAAGGCAGAAACGAAAAGGCGACAATGTGTTGTAACATAAGTTAAAAACCAAGGCGGGAACCTAAACTCACGGGAATGTGCAAAGCTATTTACGGGAGGATATTTTCGTCATACGCATATCTATTTTATGGGAGGACATTTTCGTTAAACACATATCTATCTTTTTTATATGTTATTTATCTTTTTTATATATTATTTTATTATAAAATCATCATGGGTAACATTGGCATATGAATTATCGCGGGTCCCAAGATATTCCTCCATACATACCCGAACACACGAATTTGTCTTCGAGAGAGAACACACAACCCCCTCCCGTATTCAGACATATCATGGCAGTTATGGTTGTCGTCGATCTCAAGATGAACAACATTCAAAACTTGTAGGAATGAGATGCCCATCACTTGGATGGGCCCCACTTTTTTTTCCAAAGTGCATTATTGGAATGGTTTAAAATGAAAGGCTCACATTCTCTTGAGGTTTTAAAAAATGAAATTGAATTCTATACGCTTCTACTTAACCTCACCTGTGAATCCTGTGATCAAGGCCCAGGCAAAAGTTTTTTTTTTGTTTTTATGCAAGCTAAGTTAGGCAGTACCCCACTAGTTATACAAGGCACCAGTGGGTTTTGAATTTGCAACATCCCAACACAAGGCAACGTGCACTAATAGCTCTCACCAAACAAGGAGAGCCCCTGTTGGTTCAGTCAAAATATTTAAATATCGCATTGTATCGCTCATGATGCACGTAGAGCATCTTACCTTCCATTCATAAATATCTTATAGGGTCTCCTTTCGCTTGTTCTCTTCCTTAGCCCCCACCACTTCTTATCAGCTTCAATGATTTATCCCCTGATCTTCATTTGAAGAAGACGATTCAGGATGAGTTTTTCCTTCGGAACGAGCGTCTCATGTGTCAGGATAAACTCTCAATAATGAGCCTTCTCTCACCTTCTCTCTCTTCATACTTTTGCCTCCTACTCCTCCTTTCTATCATAAATGAGACTTATGGAAGTAATTGTCAAGGCACCTAATGTGAAGCCTCTTGAACTGTTACCATGCTCAAAGATCCAGTCTGAATTGGAAATACCAAATTACAAGGAAATAACTCTAAATAACAAGGTTCACGATAGTCTTGCTTCATGTGCAACCAGATCTCTTTTCAAACTTGTGCATATTGCTAAACAAGAGTCAAGGAATTAGTTGATGAAAAGATTTCTTACAAAGAAAGAAATATTGCCAGTATGGAAACAATATTCACTTGTTGTAAGATGAAACATATATAGTGGAAACCTTTCTCTAAGAAAGAGAAAGTAGTGGATGCAGGTCTTCAATCTGAACCACATTAATTTTCTGCATTATGGTGTGATGAATCTTTTGCGTGTGAGTGCTGCAAATTGCTTCCTGTGTGTATCATTCTCACTCACGTTCACGCTTCTTTATGGTATCAGAGCTGACATCTTTGGGCAGGTCATGGCTTCACTAAGGGCTCTGTCTCATGATCAAAACACATCAGAAAACATCAATGTTCTTGAGATAAGTTCCTCACCCTCCTTACCTCTTCTTCCTGCTCCCAACTCGTTGCAATACTTTCTTGCAACGAAGCTCGCAGTTGAGAACTGTGTGATTTGGGAATCACAACTGACCCCCTTGTTGATCTCATATGATCTGCAAGTGTTCGCTGACGGATAGTATCTGCGTCTGGCACAATACATTGCTCAAGGAGAAACACAAGTTTTGAATCCATAATATGTTTCGTGGAAGCGTAGGGATCAACTGCTATTAAGCTGGATCCTCTCGTCCCTCTTTGAACAAGTGCACACTCAAATCATTGGCTTGAGAACTTTCTTTGAAGTCTTGAATGCACTTAGAAGCTCTTATGATGCTTTTTCTCGAGCCAAAATTGTGCAACTAATGGGAGAGTTGTAAACCATGAAGAAGGGGAGCAAAATTGTTGAGGAGTATAAACAAAAACCTAAAACCGCCTCTCACCAGTTGGCTATGGCCTCCAAATTGATTGGTGAGGATGATTTAATCCCTTACATCCTAAGAGGCTTACAGGAGTATTAACTTTTCGTATTGCCGCTACCACCAGATCTAAACTGCTCATTCTTACTGAACTGCACCACCACCTATTAACTCATAAAGCGAACTTTCTTGATGAAAAGGAAAAATCAGATCAGATTGAGATTAACTTCACTGATAAAAGTTTTGGTTACAAGGAGAACAAAAAGAACTATAAAGGTGGATCAGGTAACCGATCTAGAGGCAGGGTTAGAGGACGTCATTTTAATGCTCCTCTGGACGTTATTTTGATTGTTCTCAGCAGTCAAATCACTCGAACCAGTACTCCAAACAACATGTTATTTGCCAATTATGTGACAAGTTTGGTCACACTGCAAAACAGTGCAAAACCCTCAACGTTGGACAGTCATTTTCAGATCCTCTACATGTGTATGCTGTCCCTACTGACTCTACTTATAGTGAGGACGCCTGGTACCCTGATTCATGTGCTTCCCATCATGTCGTACCAGATCTAAGATCTTTTAGTATTCAGTCTGAATATCACGGAGATGACACTGTGATGGTTGGAAATGAAAAAGGTTTGAAAATACTGCACTTTGGCCACATTTCTTTGCATTCAGCTTCTGAATTTTTGTTGAAAAATGTTTTACATGTTCTTGAAATCAATAAATGGCTGCTCTCTATCCAAATGTTCACAAATGATAACTAAGTGATCTTCAAGTTTCACCCAAATCACTGCAGCGTGAAGGATGCTCGGACAAGGAAAGAGCTGGTGCGTGGATTCAACAAGAACAATTTATATTCAATACACTTTTAGGATTGTGATTCTAATAAGGAAGTCGATGTAGATGAGCGTGCCACTGTAGATCAATGCCATCACTAACTTGGACATCCATGGTTCAGAGTTGTTCAGAGAGTGATTCGTAGATTTGGACTTCCTTTTGCTAATATAAGTGTGTGCAAAATGTGTGTTTTGATTGTCAAATGGGAAAATCTCATAAACTCCCATTTCAAAATTTTTGCATGTTATTTCTGAACCATTAGATATTATCTTGCCCCTATCACTACTTCGGGAGGTGTAAGATCACGTGTTTTTGGATCTTAGTCAATTCATGAAAATTTCGAAATTTGGCCAAGTCTGGTAAGAAAATCGTTTGAGGCTCGAGTCTTAGACCGATGTCTTAGAGTTTGGGTTTGACCCAGGTTTCATCGACAAGGTCGAGGCGAGCCAATCGGAACGTGGTAAAGAGTTTTAATTTTGACTTTTAAATTCAAGCGAAATTCAGGTTATTTTCGGGCGAAATTCGTAATTTGATATTCATGTAATATATCATTGGATGCGCCTCAAAATTCTGAGGGCAATGGTATTTTACTTTTCTAAATTCGAGTTCCGGTTGACCCAGAAATCACGTTTTTTCTAAAATTTTAGCAGTTTGTTGAAACGGATCCGAAATTGGATCGGATTGCATCCAAGGCATAGGATCCAATTTTTTTATGGATTTGGGTCCTAGTTAGGTCCTATAAAATCTAGACTTGATCCAAGTCTTAATCCAAATTTTTGTATGAGTATGAGTTTGGATCTTGGATCTTGGATCTTGGATCTTGGATTCGAATCCAGATCCAAATCCAAGCCCAACATTTTGTATGACTTTAAATTCAGCTAGGAGCTTTAAATTGAGGTTAACATCATATAAAAAGTCTCCATGGTCAACATGACCAATTTTGGAAGCTTTTGAATATTTAAGAATAAGTAAATTCAAAAAAATAAATTTCTTAGTTTATTAATTTTTATTAATTTCGGGATTTGGGTTAAGAGGGTTTAAGGTTAACCCTCTTCCCTAATTAATAGGGATCTAGTGGTTTCCATATCTTTTAGAAAAAGAGAGTCAAAAGTCAAACAAAAAAAAGGACAAGTAAAGGAGTCCAAAAAAATATGGAAACTCCCTAGAGAGAGACCTAATTCTGGAAACTCTCTAAAGAGTTTCCAGCTATATTAAAAGAGAAAGGAGGGGGGGGGGGCAGCTCTTCTCCCTCATTTTCACCTTAGAAAAAAAAGAGAAGAGAGAAACATGAAAGGAGAGAAGAGAGAAAGGGGAGAAAGAAAGGGAGAGTGAAGGAGGCAGAAGAAGAGTGGAGGCAACGTAGCTCAGCCCTAGCACCTTCTGCAGCCTCTATTTGTATTCTCCTATAAAGATACGGGTACCCCTTCTTAAAACAAATGAGAAATCGGGTGGAGATTGGATTTCCATGCATCTTTTGATGGAAATCCATGGAGGAGCAGTGGATCCATGATTTTCCACTGATACCCATTTACATATTTTGTATTTTCATTGTTTTCTAACAAATATATATATATATATATATATATTCACCAAGTGTCTGCATTGACACTGGTGTTGTTGTTTCTGACAGCATACACAGGCCCAAACTGGGCCTGTGTATATGCTGTTGGACCCAGCCGACAGGGTCGGCTGGGCTGGACTTACTCTTTTCAAAAAAAAAAAAAACGGTTTGATAATATACTGTTTCGATATGTTGTGCTCTTTTGGGCCGGGCCACGACAAACCCAGCTGACCCAATCAGCTGGGTGCTGGCCTGTGATTTTCTGCCATTATAAAAAAAAATTAAAATAAAATATCATTTGATTTTATTTCTGTCTGAGTATGTTGTGGTTTCCTGACAGCATACATAGGCCCAAACTGGGCCTATGTATATGCTGTCAGACCCAGCCGACTGTAAGGAAACAACTTTGAATATATTAGGTTCAATAATGAACCAATACACATGCACATAAAGTGCGAATATACCCACTAAAGGGGAAAACACAAGCACATAATGTGCTAACACATAAGCCCACAAAGGGGCAAAAATGCCTATAAGGCATAAGTTGATATTATTGAAGAGAGAAAGGGTGTAACACCCATTACATGGAGCAAAAGCTCTTCCAAAGGAGTGAATCAATTACAAGGGGGAGACCCCTATTTATAACAAGAGAGGAGCCACATAGGGGGCTCCCAAAGGAGTCGTTGGGAGCCCCCAACGGTCACATTTGTGACCGTTGGGAGCTCCCCAATGACTCTTTGGGGAGCCTCTCTAGGTGGCGCAAACCACAAAAATGAAAAAACAAAAAACAAAAATAAAATTACAAACATATTCCAAATGGAATATGCGTAAAAAGAAGAAATGACTAAACTACCCCTATGCCTAATAATAGAGAAATATATATTTTATATATATAATTAGGAAGATAGATATGCATATATACCATATATGTATATGTATCATCCTGTATATATATAAAATATATATAAGATTACAAAGATTGAATGATACATTTTAACACCCCCCCTCAAACTTTGCGTGGGAGAACGAAAAGATTGAAGAATGCAAGAGGAAGAATCTCAAGGCTTCAGTCCGAAAGCCATTGAAACTTGCAAATGTCTTCCTCCAAAGTCTTTAACGATGAGCATCTTTCATGATCTATCCAAGGTACTTCTTTTCCTCTCATCTTCAAGATCCTGTGGAACAAATCAAGAAGAGGTCCAAGTAAAAGATATCTTTGCACTTTAATCAAGTGAAATATTTCAAATAAGACGAATTAATCAAAAAATCATATCATATAATTCAACCAAAAATAATGGTGCAGAAAGATATTCTATGCATAATTCATCACAGGATTTGATGGAACAAGATAATTATTTATGTATGCAAAATGATTTTTAGAAAACCAATTTTTCATAATCATATACCATGTTGAAGAGGGAGCGGAAACGAATTACAAGAATGCATAATGCATTCATAAAGTCCAACATTGGACAAACATAACCTCATAACGAAGAATAACATAATGGTCCACAAGGGACACCACAAGAAGCCTACAAAGAGGCATAAGTTGCACATAATTTATTGAATGAGGGCCAAAAAGCCATAATGAGCATATGCATACAATATAATGAAATGAATCAACACCTAAAAGAGTCATTAATGATCATGCTCCAATCATACTTTAGTCAAGTAATATTACATGAGCCTATAAGATAGAAAGACAAGTGTTATTGATTTTAACAAGTCCTTTGAAAACGATTTCAAGAGGGAAATGCTCAAGAGCATAAAAAAAGAGTGTATAAAACACAAGAGTTCAAAAGGTTTTAAGTCCACTTAAGAGGCAAAATAATGAGAGTTATTTGAGTAGAGAACTTTACACATTTAGGAACATCTCACTCAAATGATTGCAATTACAAAAACTCATTTTGCATATCAAATATAAAAGGTGATCAAAAAATCAATTTGATTTTAAAATATACATATTAATGATACGATTCACTTGTATCTTTAAAAGACAAAATATGAATGAAATTTCACAAATTTCAACAATAGTTCATCCATTACAAGCAACTACCTCATTAGTCCTCCAAAACCCATAGATCAAGTGTATAAGCTACTAGATCAAGAACATAAATATAAGGCCATTAAAGGCCAAGAACACACACAAAAGTGAGAAAAAGAACCTCTTGAACAAGAGTATCAACCCAACCATGTGCTAAAATACAATACATCTCTTGTCTACATAAAATGACACTTGAAATGAGTGAAAGAAGCCAACCATGGGCATACATCTCAGCGACTAGAACAAGGACACAAATGCCAACATGAACTAAAGATCACACACCATGGTGTGAATCAACGTGCCTTGTCTACATATAATAACACTCAAGACAAGTGTGTTCAGCTACTAGACCAAGAGAACAAAGCCAACAAAGGGCTACCAACACACGATGGTGTAATAATATGTCTTGTCTATATATGATGACACTTAGACAAGAGGTATAAGAGGAGAAGACTTTTGAGGCAATAAAACTTGTAATGACAAACATATAAATAAAACCTTGGACAATATTTTGAAAATAAATATGTGTACATACGCACAACAAGAACACTTGGAACACTTGTGCACATAAGCACAAAGCACTAAATCACAAATGTGCAAATGCACTCATAAAATTTATAAGCAATAAAAGGTTGGGCAATAATCCCCAACACCCTTGAATTAAATATACCTTAAAACATTTAAGGTTCCAAAACACCATATGTCCATCACATTTATATATAAATAAGAGCATCCATAAGATCAATGGCCAAAAGAAAACGAGTGATACACTCATAATTAGAGATCATATAACAAATCATTCTAGAGTCCCAAGGTGCCCATAACTCACCTCAACAACCATCTTTAATATGGTAATTGGACAATCTAAAATGACATAACACAAGGTGCCCTTAACTCACCTCAACAATCATCTCTAATATAACAATAAGGCCATACAAAAAGGATTGATGCATCATATAACTTGTGATGGATAAAAATAAATGTCATAAAAAGGCAATGAACACTTAGAGAAATCATTTTCCAAATATGTGATTTTACAAAGAGAGCCGATTCAAAGGTCCAACATAATTAATCACAATAATATGCCTTATAATAATTTTGCACAAATACGAAATTATGTTCAATCATGATCATTATCAAAAGACTTAATAAACACAACATGAAATATTTAAGCAATGTCATGTGTGAGGACGGATTTGGAATAATCCAAGAATCAAATCAAGCAATTATATGCATACCAAGATGTAGAATGGCAATAATCTTAAATGAGTAAATTTAAGGCAACATGTAACAAGATATTGCGGAAGCACTTATAATGATAAAAGAAACAATCTCACAAGTCCACTAAGGGACAAAACAAGCCCTAAGGAAGACATTATATATCATCTCTTTATTGAAAAGAGAGTACCATGTGAAAATGTCTATGAAGACACAATACACATACAAGCATAAATACTTTATAAAAGAAGTGTACGAAGACACCCTCACAACACTTGAACAAAATACGCAAAAAACGTAAAAATAGTAAACATGCAATAATGCATGTATTTGATAAAAGGAACAAATGCTTGAGACTCTCAAGCTTTCACAAAGATGGTAATATTTAAAAAATCTCATAAAAAATCAATATTAAAAAAAAGCTTATAACAATCATGAAATCTTCTCAAAGAGTATATACTCATAAGAAGATTCACAAGGATCAAAAGGCCTTTCAAAGAGAGATCCAACAAACAAAATTCTCAAAATGAGGGTACATACGAAAGGAAGAGGGAAAACTATTAAAGTGGAGAAAATCTCAAAGAGAATACTAGGATTGCGTTATGGCATAAATCTATAAACAAAAATTCATAATATTATATGACTTAATAGATTATAACCAATGGCATGAATATGTTTTAAATAAACACAACATGAAATATTTAAAACATATGTAATAAGTATGCAACATTAATAAAGACCATAAATCTTACAATAAAACATATTCTTGAAATTGAATTGAAGAAAGAAAAGAGAATAACCATATTTTATGAGATCATTTTTAAAACTTAATTCAACCGATATTATAAAAATGCCTTCTTAATCAAACATTGCTCGTATGAAAAAGAACTCATTAGGTAGGAAAATAAAACATCATTTTTAAAAAACACATGTTATTATGAAAAAAACTTCATATAGAACATTTTAGAGGGTAAACACATACCTTTAATATGAAATAATTATGATGAGAGTATGTGAGCAATGCTACATCTCTCACAAACATTTTACTTCTAACATAACTTTCTTTAAAAAAACTTATTTCTCAAGAAGAGACATACGAAAGAGAATAATATAAAAAGTTCAATGGAATTGTTAAGAATCCAAACTCATAATGACATGGAGAACATATATGCAAAAACATATCTAATTCTTTATAATGCTCAATATTTAAAGAAATATAATGCATACCAAATATTTTAAGAAGCAAAAGAGAGAAACACATATGCAAAAACATATCTAATTCTTTATAATGCATAATACTTAAAGAAATATAATGCATACCATATAATTTTAAGAAGCAAAAGAAAGAAACGAGAACTTCACCATTCTTCTTTAAAATTTCTTGAATAGCGCGCTTCCCAATGCAACAAAGAGCAACTCAATCCCAACTTGGCTCTGATACCATGTAAGGAAACGACTTTGAATATATTAGGTTCAATAATGAACCAATACACATGCACATAAAGTGCGAATATACCCACTAAAGGGGAAAATACAAGCACATAATGTGCTAACACATAAACCCACAAAGGGGCAAAAATGCCTATAAGGCAGAAGTTGATATTATTGAAGAGAGGAAGGGTGTAACACCCATTACATGGAGCAAAAGCTCCTCCAAAGGAGTGAATCAATTACAAGGGGGAGACCCCTATTTATAACAAGAGAGGAGCCACATAGGGGGCTCCCAAAGGAGTCATTGGGAGCCCCCAACGACTCTTTGAGGAGCCTCCCTAAGTGGCGCAAACCACAAAAATGAAAAAATAAAAAAACAAAAATAAAAATAAAATTACAAACATATTCCAAATGGAATATGCGTAAAAAGGGGAAATGACTAAACTACCCCTATACCTAATAATAGAGAAATATATATTTTATATATATAATTAGGAAGATACATATGCATATATACCATATATGTATATGTATCATCCTTTATATATATAAAATATATATAAGATTACAAAGATTGAATGATACATTTTAACACCGACAGGGTCGGTTGGGCTGGGTGTTTTAGATAAGAAGAAAATATATATATATATATATATATATATATATATATATATATATATATATATAATATAAAATAAAATATTTAACTATGGGTTTGTTGGGCTGTTTAACAAAGAAAAAGGAAAAGAAATTATAGTGAATCATGTTATATATATATATATATATATATATATATATATATATATATATATATATATATATATATATATATATATATATATATATATATATATATATAAATGGGTGTTGGTCTCCTTGAAATTTCAAGTATACAGCGATGGCATGGAGGCTGTCTAGCCTTGACAGCACGCATAGGCCTGGGCTGGGCCAGTGCTGGTGCTGTCAGGCCCCAACCGACTGGGTTGGCTCAGTCATTCATCCTGGAGTCAGCTGAATCTGTTTGGGACCCCAGCCGACGGGGTGGAAGTCTCATGCTGAAGCGAGACCCTGGTTCTTCAATGACATATAAACACGTGTTAAGAGTGGGTATTTCATCAGTTGCGTGTACTTGACCAGATTGTGCGAAAGGTAGGCTTGCACTTAATAAAAATTTTCATTTTTTGCCAATCAGGTGGAGTGTGATAGGAATTTTGTGTTGCTATGTATGTGACATGTTAAAACAGAAGTAATGCAGTGATAATTGCACATACTTGAGAATAAACACACATTGATGTTTCTTTTAAGAAAACGTGCATCTACAAGCAGGTGTGCACATGATGGAAATAGGTAGTGGTTTACTTCACATATAACATGTCATGGTTTATGCATATGGTGCATCGATGATCGAAATGAATCGTTGAGGGCTTGATAAGCCCGAGCTATGGGATTGCTTTTCCTTATTCATTTCAATGCATTGCAAAGATCATGCTTTTCTAATATTTCATTTTATTGCACTGTTCTACATGTTTTCACAGGCCGGAGTCCTGTGATGGCTCTCGCGAGATAGATGCGAGCTCATATCTTTATTTTTGCATATGGTGTTGCAAAACTTAAGGAATTGATTTTTAATAAAAGGTAATAATAAAACATAGTGTAATATACCTTCTGGGATCACCCATCTGGAGAATGAGGATCTTAGAGATCCGGTCTTGGGGAGACTGTGAGGATACAAAACTTCGTGTGCTTAATTTGGTCCTCTGAACCCGATATTGAGGTTCCTTCTCCAGGTCACGGTTTTAGGGAGAGTCCGCCACTTTACCTGGAGGTGGTGTGTTTTGACACAACTGTTGTTTTTGGTACCAAGAAAGTGGTACTTGTGAGCGTGGGGTGTCCCTTGTGTCATCGACATTAGATGTGGAGGTCTAATGTTCCGAAGGTGATTCGGTCGAGGGCTAAGTTGGAACCCAGTAATAAAATACAAATTGTGTGTTAAGCTACCCTGAGAACCTACTTGACATCGAGGATTATACCCGTTTGGTGTATCCGCGGGCAACAGTAATTAAAAAGAGAAACTTAAAGTTGTATGCATTTAATAGGGCATGCATATGGAAACAAAAGATTTAAATAAAAGATAATAAAGAGATTCATGCATTACACAAAAATCATGCATTTTCCTGTTATGCATTAGATCATGCATACTTTAATTGTTCCCTCAATCAATATATGATGGTGAGTATGAAATGTTTATTTCTTGTTGCATGCTGAAGTTTTATTACTTGCTACTACTTTACTGTCTTCGCATCCTTAGCATTTATGATTGTTGCATAAATAAATTCCTAAATGCTATAAACTGTCTTGTATGTATTTCCCTCAATTGTTGCATGATATCTTATCTTAACCCTTTATCTCACTTGTTTCATTAAGAAGTAGCCGTGCTCAGGATTTCGATTCTGACACCCTACTTTATTGGTTTTTTGCAGAAACATGTGATCAGTGAAGTCGGTAGCTACTGGGAGGGCGCTGGAGTCACAATGAGTTTTTGACAGCTTCGTTTGTGGACAGAGTGACTCTTTCTTTTTGGTCTTTCAGTCTAGTGTTCTTTTCATTTGCTTATTTCTGTCAGTGGTTACATTATTTTCTATTGGGTAGAACACTGTTCTTGAGATTAATTCTTAACTCTTGAATAAAGAGATTGATTTGGTTTCTATGGATGATGATTGCAATTTTGTTTATGGTGTTTGGCTATCCAGTTGGAGTTGGAACTGTGAGGACCCCGGGTCTTTGGGAAGTTTTTTGCACTGTTTAAAAAAACATATCGCAATTTTCGAAGGGGATGAGTTGGGGTCGTTACTGGAGGTGCTAAATATTATGTCATTTTTATAGATGGTTATTCATGGTTTGCTTGGATCTATATGATTTCTTAAAAATCAAATGTTTTCAATGTTTTTAAAAAATTCAAGGTGTTTGTTGAAAATCGGATTGGAAAGAAAATAAAAGTCTCAATCGGATGGTGGGGGTGAGTTTCAAGCTTTGGATCCCTTTTCTCAAACAATTTGGCATTGAACATCAGGTGTCATGTCCTCACACCCAAGATTTGAATGGCATTGCTTAAAGAAGGCATCGACACATTGTGGAAAATGACTAGTCCCTAATGGCCCATGCCAACATATACACTAGATTTTGGAGCCATGTCTTTGCCACTGTCGTATATCTTATAAACCGTTTTCCCATTCCCAATTTGGGCCATAAAACCCCTATTGAACTCTTACTCAAAAACAACAAGATTATAAATTTCTTAGAACTTTTGGGTGTGTGTATTACCCAAATCTTAGACCATACTGAAAGCACAAATTAGACCATAGGTCCAAAATTCATTTTTTTCTTGGTTATAGTCCCCAACACCGTGAATATATTTGTCTTGATCAAAGCTCTAACAAGACTATAATTTTTCATCTTGTTGAATTTGACTATAATGTTTTCTCTTCAAAAATCCTATGGCCACTCAACCATTGCCTTCACCAATCTCTCTTCCCGTGGTTGTCCCACCTCCTATTCTTCTCCCTCCTACCAGCCCCATCGTTCCCATCCTTGAGCATCCCACACCTTTCTTGAGGTCAGCTCCCCCTCACTCTCAACTAGGTCTATCTTTTATGCGGATCATCATTCCTTGCCTCTAGCATTGCGATGGATTAACGACGGATATATCTGTTGCTAATTACTATTAGCGTTGAATGTAGCAACGGATTAGCGACGACTATAAATTTGTCACAAAACCAAAGTCACCATATAGTAACGACGACCTTGCGACGGATGTTGGCATTCGTTATTCCGTCGCAACTTAGCGACGAAACTAGCGACAGATACATTCCGTCGCTACTTAGCGACGGAATGGGCGACAGATATATTCTGTCGCGAATTAACGTCGAAAAATTCATGATAAAAGTTATTCGTCTCTAATCTGACGCTAATTTTTCGCTAAGCTGTTTAGCGACGGATTGCCGATGGATTTAGGTCGTCACTAATCCACAGGTTTCTTGTAGTGCAAGGTTTAGATCCATTTGTGCCAATGGATGTGGGTTGCAGTCTTCCATACTGAGATCCACTGTGATTGACTAGGACAATAGATCTGTAGCAAGGTCCTTCAAAATTAAGACTATATCAAGTTTTGTTTCACTTTTACCATGCAGTTACTATGTAAATCCATACACACCACCTCTTCGTGAATGGATTTATCTATGCATTTTTTCACACATGGGATGCCTTTATAAAGGAGTCTTTTCTTATTGTTGGGAATGGAACAAACAACCCCAAAAAGTGGTAGGTGGTGGAAAAAACTAAGGTCCACTTTTGCTAGCATGACACTTTTTCGCCATGATGATTTGATGTTTGTTTCATTCATGGTGGGAAATGATACATCATGATTGTGAGCTTAGTGTAATTTTCTTTTTTTAAACGCAAGCTGGGGTTACGCAAACCCCTACCATTTATACAACTATATATACCATTGAGATTTTAACTTGCAACATTCCAACTAGGGGTGGCAATCGGGTCGGGTTGGCGGGTTGGGTTGGTGAGTTGGCGTGTCAGCATACCTCAACCCGAACCCGACCCGTTTATTAAACGGGTCGGCTGTGGCAAACACGAACCCAACCCGTTTAATAAACAGGTAACCCGACACGACCCGCCAACCCATTTAATAAATGGGTTGGGTCGGGTAAACGGGTTTTCAGGTTGGCGGGTCGGGTTGGCGGGTTGACGGGTCGGGCAGACGGGTTGGCGGGTTGACCCACACGCCTAACCCGTTTATTAAACGGGTCAGCCGGGTTGGCGGGTTGGCATACCCCCAACCCGAACCCGACCTGTTTAATAAACGGGTTACACGGGTCGACCCATTTATTAAACGGGTTGGCTTAAGCCCAACCCGAACCCGCCTAAGAGGCGGGTTGGCGGGTCGTGTCAGAAATTGCCACCCCTAATTCCAACACAAGGTGTCCTGAACTAGTTGTACCAACCAGCCAAGTCGATCTCTCTATAAGTTGCATGAAACTAACGAAGCCTAATGGTTTGATGTAATTTACAACAAAATTGAACCAAACATGAACCTAGCATGTAATTGAAACCATTTTGTATGTACCCCACCTGTTTTCATGCTTGACCCAAATGATTCTATACAATTTGTACGGAAACTTGATTTGGTATTGGTCTCGACATCCAAATATATCCTAACTTGAATCTAATGTATACTAATTATGAGAAGTTTAAATATAGTTGTCATTACTAAAGAAGCGGGAACATGAGTGAGAATGACACACACAAGAAGCAATTTGCAGTACACACAAATGATTCAACACACCACGACATAGGAAATTAACGTGTTTCTCTTTCTCTCTCAATTGTCTTAGAGAAAAAGGTTCCAACTATATATAAGTATTGTTTTCATACTGACAATATTTCTCTCTACAGGAAATCTTTCCATCAAGTGATTCCTTGATTCTTGTTTAGCAAAATGCACAGGTTTGGAAAGAGATCTTGTTGCACATGAGCCAAGACTATTGTAAGCCTTGTTATTTTGAGTTATTTCCTTGCGATTTGGTATTTTCAACTTAGAATGGATCTTGGAGAATAGTAACAGTTCAAGAGGCTTCACATTAGGTGCCTTGACATCCCCTGCAAGATCAACAGTCCCTTGGTAATGTTGAGCTTGAACTGAAAATAGTTGAACCTTTGAACAGTTAGAGGTTTTGTAAGGATATCAACAATCTGATCCTTGGTAGAGAGATGTTGAACTGTAAGTTGGCAACTAACAACCTTGTCACGAACAAAGTGAACATCCAATTATATGTGCTTGCTCCTACTGTGAAAGGTGGGGTTAGCTTTCAGGTAGGTGGCTGAGATGTTATCGCAATATATAGTGAGAAGTTGAGGAAGATGGTGACCAAGTTCACTTAAGAGGTATTTCATCCATGTGCATTCAGTGGCGACATTTGCCACTGCTTGATAATCAGCCTCAGTGCTTGAACAGGAGATGACATGTTGCTTTTTGGAGCTCCAGGAGATGAGATTTGGACCAAGAAATACAACATAAGCAGAAGTGGATTTTTTGTTTCTCGGAGAGTCTGTCTAGTCAGCATTAGAGTAAACAAACAATGTTCTTATTGGACTTCTGAAGAGTTGAAGGCCATATTGAATAGTGAACTTGAGGTACCGAATTGCGCATTTGACAACAACCCAGTGTTCAGTTGTAAGAGCACACATATACTGACAAACCAGATTAATACTAAAGGAAAGACCAGGTCTAGTTAAAGTGACATACTATAAGACCCCAACAACACTGGAGTATAGGGTGAGATTGTCAAACGAAGAACCATTATAGTTTAATTAATAGAGGCAGCCAGTGAAGTTGACATAGGCACATGTTTGCGTTCATTAGTAGCTCCTGAATATATTTTCTTTTGAGACAGAAAAAGCCCTTTTGAAGTACGAACTTCAATATCAAGAAAAAATATAGATCTCCAATATCCTTAAGCGCAAATTGTTGGTCTAAGAACTTAATGTGAGAGAGCTATGAAAGCCATGTGACATAAGAGCAACGCTAAGACGTTGAAACTAGGATTTGGGTGCTTGGCAAAGCCCATAGATGGCTTTGTGAAGTTGGCAAACTTAGTTATTATATTTAGAATTTTAAAACTCATGTGGCTGAGACATATAGGCAATTTCCTCAAGTGTGCCATTTAAGAAGGAATTGTTTACATCAAGCTATTGAATAGTCTCAGAGTGATCAACAACAATGGCACACATGATCCAGATGGTGGCAGGTTTGATAATGAGACTAAAAGTCTTGAAAAAATCTATCCCCCCATCTTGGTGAAATCTCTTGGCAACAAGACGAGCCTTGTATTGCTCAAGAGTACCACCAACTCTGCGCTTTATTCAATATACTCACTTGCAACTAGCAACATTATGGATAGGTTGAGGTGAGACAAGGGTCCAAGTTTTGTTGGCAATGAGGGCATTAAACTTGACTTGCATGGCAGACTGTCAACAAGGATCACGAGAGGCATGTTTATAGGTTGTTGGTTCATGATCAAAAGTGAGCTCTATAAGCAAAGAAATTGAGAGAAAGTGTAAAGAGGTTGTGAATAATTTGGGTTTGAGAGTCTCATCTTGAGCACGTGTGATCATATGATGAATATGTTAAGGTTGAGATAGCCCAAGAGGAGGACTTGAAGGATAAGGGTTTTGTGTAGGCTCTACTAGAGGCAAGGATTCACAAGTTCTAATTATTTACAATTCAACATTTACATTTTTGAAACAAAAAGAAGGTAGAACAAATTCAACACATGAATCTAATCATCGCCAAGATTTTATGCGTCCACTTGTTCATTGTCTTGATCTGTCTCTTTAGCTCCACTACGCTGATTATCGCCAACAACCTACATAATAAAAAAAAGGTCAGTATTGATAAATAAAATATATTGAAATCAATTATACTCTATATGTGATTCTATCATCCTCATATGTGTTCTAAGGCAGTAAAAAAATTGTATATGTGATTCTATCATTCTCATATGTGTTCTAAGGCAGTAAAAAAACTGTATATGTGATTCTATCATGCTCATATGTGTTCTTAAGGCAGTAAAAAAAACTTATATGTGATTCAATCATGCTCATATGTACTCTAAGGCAGTCAAAAAAATGTATATGTGATTCTACCATGCTCATATGTGTTCTAAGGCAGTAAAAAAACTTTATATGTGATTCAATCATGCTCATATGTGTTCTAAGGCAGTAAAAAAACTGTATATGTGATTCTATCATGCTCATATGTGTTCTTAAGACAGTAAAAAAAACTTATATGCGATTCAATCATGCTCATATGTACTCTAAGGCAGTCAAAAAAACTATATATGTGATTCTATCATGCTCATATGTGCTCTAAAGAAGTCAAAAAACTTTATATGTGATTCTATCATGCTCATATGTGTTCTAAGATGGACAAAAAACTCTATATGTGATTATATCATGCTCATATGTGTTTTAAGGCAGTCAAAAAAACTGTATATGTGATTCTATCATGCTCATATGTGTTCTTAAGACAGTAAAAAAAACTTATATGCGATTCAATCATGCTCATATGTACTCTAAGGCAGTCAAAAAAACTATATATGTGATTCTATCATGCTCATATGTGCTCTAAAGAAGTCAAAAAACTTTATATATGATTCTATCATGCTCATATGTGTTCTAAGATGAACAAAAAACTCTATATGTGATTATATCATGCTCATATGTGTCTTAAGGCAGTAAAAAAAACTCTATATGTGATTCTACCATGCTCATATGTGCTCTAAGGCAGTCAAAAAACTGTATATGTGATTCTATCATGCTCATATGTGTTCTAAGGCAGGCAAAAAACTGTATATGTGATTATATCATGCTTATATGTGTTGTAAGGCAGTCAAAAAAACTTTATATGTGATTCTGTCATGCTCATATGTGCTCTAAGCCAGTCAAAAAACTTTATATGTGATTCTATCATGCTCATATGTGTTCTAAGGCAGGCAAAAAACTGTACATGTGATTCTATCATGATCATATGTGTTCTAAGGCAGTAAAAAAAACTGTATATGTGATTCTATCATGCTCATATGTGCTCTAAGGTAGTCAAAAAACTGTATATGTGATTCTATCATGCTCATATGTGTTCTAAGGCAGACAAAAAACTATATATGTGATTATATCATGCTCATATATGCTCTAAGGTAGTCAAAAAAACTATATATGTGATTCTATCATGCTCATATGTGTTCTAAGGCAGTCCAAAAATTGTATATGTGATTTTATCATGCTCATATGTGCTCTAAGGCAGTAAAAAAAATGTATATGTGATTTTACCATGCTCATATGTACTCTAAGGTAGTCAAAAAAATGTATATGTGATTCTACAATGATCATATGTGTTCTAAGGCAGTTAAAAAACTTTATATGTGATTCAATCATGCTCATATGTATTCTAAAGGCAGTAAAAAAATTGTTTTTGTGATTCTATCATGCTCATATGTGCTCTAAGGCAGTAAAAAAACTTTATATGCGATTCTATCATGCTCATATGTGCTCTAAGGCAGTAAAAAAACTATATATGTGATTCTACCATGCTCATATATGCTCTAAGGCAGTCAAAAAGCTGTATATGTGATTCTACCATGCTCATATGTGTTCTAAGGCAGTCAAAAATCTGTATATGTGATTTTATTGTGCTCATATGTGCTCTAAGGCAGTCAAAAAACTGTATATGTGATTCAATCATGCTCATATGTGCTCTAAGGCAGTCAAAAAAGTGTATATGTGATTCTACCATGCTTATATGTGTTCTAAGGCAGTAAAAAAATTGTATATGTGATTCTATCGTGCTCATATGTGTTCAAAGGCAGTAAAAAAACTGTATATGTGATTCTATCATGCTCATATGTGTTCTAAGGCAGTAAAAAAACTGTGTATATGATTTTATCGTGCTCATATGTGTTCAAAAACAGTAAAAATATTATATTGAAATATTATATAAAGGACCAGTATTGCTAAACAAAATATACTGAAATAAATTATATCCAATGCACCTAAGTTAAGGCAATCTACGTTATATGAAATCTAACGACATGCAATATATCACATGAAACTTTCATACATGAGAGACACCTGCAATTGAAGTTCCCCTGTTCTGCAAAAAACTGTTGAACTCATCTGAGAGAACGTCGACAATTATTTTATGAAAGTAGTCATTCATTGTGTCCTTAACGATCTGACATACATCATCACAAAAAAAATAGGATGCTTGGAGTTGATGTTGACGGGAGAAGTCTGTGAGCCATGACTGAAGGAAGCAATGACTGGTGAGGTGTTCATATTACTCTCAAACCTGAACACACGACCCTTTTTGGGTTCACCTGCTGCAGTCACCCATGCTGCAGGATCAAATGATGGATGCTGAGTAGAGTCATCGCCATATCGCTCTACCATATGTTGCTCATATGCCTCATACAAAATAGTGTTTACAGTATGCATTAATAATTAAGAATTACAATGTTTATGATAACTTGTATATTACAATGATTATTAATACAATAAATACATATCATTGTCGTTGTCGCCTTCTCTGATACGAACTCTCTTATGGTCTTATGTTTATGTGTTTCAACAAACACATCCTTGTATGACATAATGCCTCCTTTTTCTGCTTTCTGCGAAGTGAAATAATAAAAGATTTAGTTAACAAGTTTGCAACAATACTTATAAAATTGACAATATATATATTGATGAGTTACCATTTTCTTCAGGTGGCTCCCAAAAGTCCTAGATCCATCTATGTGTAGATGGGCTTCAAGCATTTTCACTCAATTTTGTGCAGCCTTAGCTGAGCGGTTTCGAAATGCATCCTCCACCCACTTGTCGCACATTTCCTACCAATAATCTCTTCTGATAGTAATAGGGCCATGACCCTTCCACTGTAGTGGATCATCTATTCTGCCAGATGTTTTTTTTGCTATAGCCTTCATATTGTGCAACATGTCTACAAATTGATTGGCAGGCACCTTCTGCCACACCTTGCTTGCATCATGTTCTTCCATCGTAGTCACGAAGCGATTCGAAGCCTATATATATTTTCAGAAAGTTAGTAGACATGACTATAACAAATAAAAATTAAATATAAAACATATTAACTATGACAAACAGCTGTATACCGTGAATGAGGACCACAATCTGTCGATCACCTCTTTTCGATACTCTTTTTATTGAGCGACCGGTCCTGGTAGATATTGAAGTAGTGAATTCTTAATATCGCGTACTACTTCTTGTGGCTCAAACCTCATGCTGCACATGAATTGGTACACAATTAATATCAATATATACAATATTTATATGATATGCAATAAGTGAAAACAAAATACTTACGGTCGATTATCGATATACACTATTCGAATGAGTCTTCTTGTGCCACAATGAGAAGTCTTTGCATCCTGTGTTGGCTCCTGACTTGTATGATCAACTGGTGTAGGTGGGTCATGTACAGGCAAAACATCATCTGTAAAAAAATACGTTAGAAATTATCAGAATGCGCATTTCAACTAATCAAGCATCCAATTAGTTAAATGATATACCTATCAAAGGAGCTCGTGAAGATGAAGGCTGAGCCTGACTACTACTGGATGAACGACCACTGTAAGCTCCACGAACCATATTATAACAAATAAAAAATGTCATGCAATACATTCAAATTGTTTCAAATCATTTACATCAATGCAATACATTTCAATATATTCAAATAATTCAAATCAAGTATTGCAATACCTTCAAATCATTCAAATCATTGGAATACCTGCAAATCATTCACATTATTGTAATACATTCAAATCATTCACATCAAGTATTGAATATATTCAAATAATTCAAATCATTCACATCAAGTATTGCAATATATTCAAATCATTCAAATAATTGGAATACCTGTAAATTATTCACATCGTTGCAATACATTCAAATCATTAGCATCAAGTATTGCAATACATTCAAATTATTTACATCAAGTATTGCAATACATTCAAATAGATGTTTGTATTACATGATTTTGCTCACTAGCTTAAGAATTCTTCCTCATCACTTGTTTGACTTTCATATTTTTCTTCATCTTCTTCTTCAATGGTTGCCCATCCACTTGGTATATCATTTCGATCACATTCTTCTATGAATATTTCACCGACCAATGGAGATATAACATACATATCATGCACAACATCGTGACCATAAGAGAAGTCATAAATATCATCTGATTGATAGTAATCACTCTCTTCAGTTAACTTGTTTTCCTGTAACTGATCATACTCAGGGTATAGTTTGGACTTCACCTTGCAAACTGCCCACCATTCAGTTCTATCTGACTTTTTTATACTCGGATATGAAGTATAATAAACTTGTTGAGCTTGCGAGGCTAATATGAATGGTTCATATGTTCCAAACATTGATTTATGATTCACCTCCACAATGCTTGAGGCTTTGTCGACTCTTGTTGCAGTTGGATCAAACCAATGACACTTGAATAAAGTTACCCTATTATTTATGCCTAAGTAAGTCAACTCCATTATTTCCTCTATAACATCGTAGTAATCATGTTCATTTTCACCGTAGCTACTACCCTTGACACATACACCACTATTCATCGTTGATTTGTTTATACCGTAATCTTTTGTATGGAATCAATAACCATTTACGATGTACCCATTGTAACATTGCACAACTTTGGTCAGACTATTTGTAAATCATATATTCCTTGATCTTTAACATCACCATAGCGGACCTACACACAAATATAAACAATGATTGTGATCACGACCAATTAAGTAACCAATTGTTGTTTACAAGTACATAATTTATGTGAGCATCCTTACCAACTCTTTCAACCACTCCACAAACTTAGTTTCACGTTCTTTTTGTACTTCTGCATCAGTGAGATGTGAAACTTTTTTTCGCAACTCTAGATCAAATCGTCTGCAAACCACAAATACTTATATTACCAAACCATATATGCACATATAGAACATAAAAGGATTTAGAATTATGTTGCATCTACATATACTTACTCGATGTATGGGTCGATCACTGAGCAATTAAAAAGAATATAGATGTGTGTTGCGTCTTGCTCTCGATTTTCCAAGAGTCTTGATCGGCAACTACCAAATGCATGCCCAAGTGGTTGAAATATCGACAGTTTTTCAACTACAGTTACTTGTTCTCCATCATCGTTACGAGGCGGGCATGTGTAACGTGTTGGAATGTGAGATTCAAAGTATATAGATGAGAAATTTGAAATCTCTTCCAAAGTGTACGCCTCACAAATAGAGCCTTCTATTCTTGCTTTATTACGAACCTTTTTTTTGAGGTCAAACATGCATCTGTCAAAAATATATATTTCAAATTTGAAATATATGTCATTGAAGAGATAAATATAAGAAAACATATACCTTTCAAATGGGTATATCCACCGATATTGCACAGGACCACCAACCCTTAGTTCATATGGCAAATGTATGATCAAATGTTTTATAACATCGAAAAATGTTTACGGAAAAATCTTTTCTAGCAGACAAACAATAATGATTACAGAGTCCTCGAGATTCTTTACATCAGATACTACGACTTTCGATGCGCACAATGTTCTAAAAAATTTACTCAACTCAGACAATACCCCCATATAGGTTTGTCTAACATATCATGGAATGCTAGATGTATCAATCGTTGCATAAAGATATGACAATCATGGCTCTTCAACCCATATAACTGTCCATCGTCAATCTTCACAGCCCGAGCAATATTAGAGACATATCTATCTAGAAATCTCAACTGTCTCAACCATTGACATACTTGCTTCATTTGATCAAGTCCAAGCATGTACCTTGCCTTTAGTTTCAGTACTTTGCCATTATACTCTTTGAGTTCAATTATTGGTCTTTTACATGTTACTTTTAAACCCATACGAGCCTTCGAATTATCTTTTGTTTTCTCTTTAACATTCTTTACTGTATTGAACACATTATCAAACACATTTTTCTTCACAAGCATCATATCCAAATTATATCATATCAATAGGGTCGGCCAATATGGTAGTTCCCAAAAAATAAATTTCTCTGTCCAATTGTGATCCTTCCCAAATCCAAGGAAGGGCATCGGACTACGGGCATCAGTTAATACATCTGGAAAGTATCACAATCTTCTTAAAATCTCCATGCCAGACAATCTTGTGAGTGGACCTTTCATTTCAGTTGTGCCTGTTCGAAACACATTCCTTTGTCATCGGAACGGATGGTCGCTGGGTAGAAATCGACGATGATACTCAAACCAGCAAGGCTTCTTTCCATGCGTCAATCTAAAATTTTTTGTATCCTTCATGCCGTACGAACATGCCAACCTCCCATGTGTGCTCCAACCAGATAATATACCATATGCAGGGAAGTCACTGATTATCCATAGAACAACGACCTTCATATTGAAATTTTATTTTTTGTGGGCATCATACGTGGTAACACCCTCATCCCATAGTACTTTTAGTTCATGAATCAATGACCTTAAATATACATTAAGATTTTGGCCAAGTGAGGTCAGACCAGGGATCAATAGAGACAAAAAACAATTTAGATGCTTCATACACAAGCTTGGTGGAAGGTTGTATGGAGTTACAAATACTGGCCAACATGAGTATGGAGTTGATCTACCCCAAAATGGATTAAATCCATTTGTACATAGACCGAGTCTAACATTTCTCACTTTCATTGTGAAGTTCTGATGAGTACGATCAAAGTGTTTCTAAGCTTCTACGTCAACAGGATGCGTGATCTTATCTTTATCATGTCAAACTTTATTTACATGCCATCTCATGTGTTTAGCTGTCCTTGAAGACATATACAATCGTTGCAATCTAGGAGTGATAGGAAAGTAGCAGAGCGACTTGTATGCAACTTCTTTTGATCTCGTGCTACCATTGCCTCTTGTCTTTGACTTGAACTGAGGATGCCCACATGACGGGCATGATATATTGTTTTCCTGATCCTTGAAATATAACAAGCAGTGATTTGGACAATCATCTATCTTTTGATACCCCATACCTAGAGCGTTGACCATAACCTTCGCACGATAGAAATTTTGTGGCAATTTCTCATCTTTGGGCAACATACTCTTTACAATCATGCACAAACGGTCAAAACATAATTGACTCAAATTATACTCGGACTTCAAATTCATTAGTTAAAGAACTGCAGACAAAATAGCGTGACTCTCGCAACTGTTCCAAAGTGGCTCATCAACATCTCTAAGTAAATCATAAAATCTACTAGCTGCATAATTTGGTGATTCTTCATCTACTGCAGTTGTTACATCATTAGGACCCATAGCAGAACCCAGTTCTGTTCCTGCGGCATCAAATATCAAATCCATATATGGATTATCGTGCACCATATTCACCAGTGCATCAAAATTGTTTCTAAATTCTTCACCATGAAACGTCCAATTCTGATAATCGCTCACAAAACCTTTCCTGTATAGGTGGTCTAACGCCATGAGGTTCTACAAATCGATTGTTCTTACAAATCTTGTAGGGACACCTAGTCTGATCTGTAGGATCCACTGTACTGACACTTATTGTTGCAAATTCAATAAAACTTTCAACACCATCCATATATTCATGCGATAACTCATTGTCAACTATCCTACGATACATCCATTCATGGTTTGCAGTCATTTTGTCGTATGATGTTACAAATAGTATCCTAACCAGTTAAAAGAGAATCATCAGAATGCTAATTGTTGATATCTAGGACTACTTTGTTGGAGTTTGGAGATCATGCTGAGCATAATTTTAATATATGAGAATAGAAGTGTTCTTATTTTTGGAGTGCGGATTTCATGCTAGGTATGATAGTAGTTAGCAGAATATTGGAGTGCATTTGCTGCAGGTACATGTTTTGACATTTTTTTAATATGAATGTTTTCGATGTATTACAATGTTTGATGTGATTGTATCCATGCCTGCATGTAGTTACTTTAAATTTGATTATGACTTACATGTGAAATTATATAATGAAAGCATGTTTCAAATGAATGTATCATGTTATAAATAGTTTGCACATGAAAATATTAAGTTATCAATGCATGTATTATAATTCTTGTGATTGTGACAGTAAAGTGTTGCATCCAATAATTTAAATAACATGTGATGCACTTGCATCAGTTACTCACCACGAGTATTTGCCCGATTTGCATTATTTTTGTCACTTACTTACCACGGGTGATGAGGCACAAGCGGGATCCGTTGAGAAATCTGCAAAAGAAACTGTGTTAAAATGAAGTCACCCTCTACCGAAAGAAAAAAAATTAGAATAAATATTGAAGTCGAACGGGATTCCAGCGAGGCAGAACACCTCTCGGACATCGACCACCTCTCCGTTCGGCCCAACCGCCCTCGAGTTCGGCCGGCCAGTCAGTAGGCCAGCGATGTACGACAGCAACACGAGGTCTCCGGAGGCAGTGATCATCCCCAGAAGCGGTAGGCACAAGGTGATGCCGTGGTTCAGGAACCCGGCGATCGCCGGGCACCACCCGGCCCGTCGCCCTCCTGCTAGAAAAAAAATGAGGCAGGAGGGACGACCCTCTGCCGAAAAAAAAATGAGGCAGGGTCGCCCCCACCCCCTGTCGGAAAAGCAGGGAGGGCGATCCCCTGCCCGAATAAAAAAATGAAGCAGGGGAGCGACCCCTTGCCGGAAAAAACAAATGAGGCAGGGGTTGCCCCCCCTGCCCAAAAAAAAAGAGGCACGGAGGCGACCCCCTGCTGGAAAAAAAAATGAGGCAGGGGGTCGCCCCTCCCTGTCGGAAAAAAAGTGGCAGGGGGGCGACCCCCTGCCCGAATAAAACAACGAGGCAGAGGGTCGCCCTCCTGCCGAAAAAAACAAAACACGGGAAGGGGTCGCCTCCCCCTGCCGAAAAAAACAAACGAGGCAGGGGGGCGACCCCATGCCAGAAAAGCAGGGGGGCGACCCCCTGTCTGAATAAAACAATGAGGCAGGGGGTCACCCCCCTGCTAGAGAAAACAAACGAGGCAGGGGGGGCGTCCCTCTGTCGGAAAAGCAGGGGGGCGACCCCCTGTCTGAATAAAACAACGAGGCAGGGGGGTTGCCCCCCATGCCGAAAAAAAAAACACGGCAGGGGGTTGCCCCTCCTGCCGAAAAAACAAACGAGGCAGGGGGGCGACCCCCTGACAGAAAAAATAAAAGGGTCAGGCGCCCCCCTTGCCAGAAAAAAATAAAGAGGGATTTACCTGGGAGACGCTGGGCGGCGGGCGGCGGACGGGGGGGTGATGTGCCGGGCGGCGGACTGGGGAGCGATGGGCGGCGGGTCGGGGAGTGCGTTGGGCGACGAAGGAGTGCGCTAGGCGGGCGGGAGAGACGAAACAAGAAAGAGAAAAAGGGTTCTGATTAGGGATTTACGAAAAAATTAGCGACAGATTTGACGATGGCCTAATTCCGTCACAACGTCATCGTAAATTTAGATGACCAGTTAGCGACAAAATATTTTTATCGCTAACATCGTCGCTACGTAGCGACGAAAAAACTTTCATCACCAAATCCGTCGCTAACCATCGTGTGTGTTGCGACAAAAACTTGTCGTCGCTAACTAGCGACATAAGTTTTTTCGTCGCTAGTTTCATACATATTACAACTCTTAGCGACAGATTAGTTTCTCTTGTTAATCCGCCACAACATTGCGACGAAAAAAATCCGCCGCAAATATCCATCGCTAATTGGCAAATTTTATTGTAGTGTTGCACAAGTTATGGAGAACTTGAGATCCAAGTTTCATATGAAGCAAGCCACCATAGCTAAGTGGGACCCAAGCCAACCAAATGTTGCCACATCACCCATGCAAGCTACATCATCTTAGGTGCCAAGTTGGACCAGCAGAACCCGCTTCAAGGATTCCACCTCGCTGCAACCTTGAAAGAACAAATCTTGACATAGATCCTCCAACCAGACCCAAGATGCAAAAGATGATATGGATCGGGTTGGATCCATATCAAACTCTACCATGGGAACCGGTTGGATATTGTGGGACCCACTTAGGGAGGTCGACCACCTCTCTTGGCTGCCTAGTTGGACATGAAAGAGAGATTATAAATGGTTCCTATGTGTTATCTTGAGTCAATGAAGGTTTATCTATATTTAGAGTTGAGAATCTAAGGTGCCTCTAACGATTTCTCATTTGACATTTATATTTTCTTGTATTCCGTAAGAGCTTTCATAGCGCTTTCTAAGGACTATAAAAAGAAACTTGTGGTGTCTTAGAAGGGATATACATGAAATGAAATATGAACTAGCTTAATGCTTGTCTCTCTCACTCTTTCAGAAAACATCTCTCTCTCTAAGGGACATCTCTCTCTTTTTCTTTCTTTCTCTCAACTATCCCTTCCCCCTAAGCCTTCCTCACTTCTCTCATTGGCTCTAAGCTCTCACTCTCTTCTAGACCTTTCTTAGGTCATGGTACTCAAAGGACTAGGCGGGAGTCCAGACCAAGCTCCAACATGTGGGTGAACTCAAGTGTTTGGTGGCCCAAAGATGAGAAATTGATGTCGAGCAGACCTCAAGCCCGTGCTTAAGCCTTGGTCTAACCCCTACCAACCCAAATAAGTCATCCCAAAACCCCCTCTAAGCTTAGACCTTCCCTTGACCTCTTCCAAGATGTTGAACATATATTGAACCTAGATGCTACTTGTTGTAAACTGCATAACTTGATCCGAATTCCCTTATTTATATCTTCTCAAACTGACTTGATATAGGATTGTGATTTTAACCATAAGTGCTTCCACGTGTCCCTCACAAACCCTAAAAAATTCAGCCTTAGAACCTAACCCAGTAGAGAGTTCTAATTTTTCTATTAAACCTTGTCGAACCTAAAACATAGTCCAGACCCATCATGAACCCAAATTTCTTATAACCTGATTTTTATAACAGGACCTAGTTCCACGTGTTTTAAATCTTTTCTTAAAGTTGTAACATTTTTTTGCTATAATTTGAATGTACTGAGATTTTTCTCAAAACCTGTCAGAATCTAAACTAAACCTAACCCTGTTTCTAACCTAGCCTACCTAAACCAAGGTTTAAACCCAGACCTACCCCATGGGCCCAGGAACTTAACAAAACTTATGATGATTGTGGACCCTACAGGAAAATGGAGTTGACATATTTGTTTCACTTGGGTATGAAAATGAAGGGTTTCATACATAAAACCTCATTTTCATGTGTAAATTGGGTGAAACAAATAACTCTTTTATGGGTAAATCCATTCATACCTCCCTCCTGCGAACGCTTTCAAATGGGCTGAGCTAGTCAATTTTTTAGAAATTCATGCTCATTCTCATGTAAAGCCTTTCCTTTACACGAGAACTTACCAAACGAGGCCTTAGGGTCGGGTCTAATCGAGTTTAGGTATATATTTTTTATAATGAAAATCCACATGTTTTTTAAACAGTTTTGGATTTTAAACCTGACCTAAACCCATGAATCTATAAAAAATTCAAAATCAAATCAGTCAACAACAATGGTTCAATTTGGGTATACCGGACCTAGTTGCACCCCTAATTGGAGAAAACTAGGTCTGCAAACGAATCAGACATGGTCCGATATCTGATCCAAATCTGAAATTTCTTTTTATTTGGATTTGGCTCCTTTAAGTAAAATTGAAATGTGGATTCAGATCGGATTTAGATCTATTCAATAAGATCACTTTTCGGTTTGGGTCACATTTAAATCAACATTTTAAGTTGGATCTGAAGTTAATATGAATCAAAATCTGATCCGAATACATTTTTTTTCACATGTAAATAGCCTGTTTTGGTGTATTTTTTTTCCTGATTTAGTATTACAACATGTATTTCAGATTCAGGTTCAATCTATCCTCCTCGGATTTGACTCAGATCCGGATCTACTGTTTTAATTTAGAATTTGGATTCAGATGTATCAGGACCCGGACCGAATCCAACCCGTTTGCACCCCTAGAGAAACCCACTTGAGACCGTACCGTGAAAATTGGATCGCGTTTATAGCAGAATCAGACCCGATAAATTGGAGCCCTCGGCCCCCGACTCCGCGGCTTTTTTGTATTCGGGGTTCGAAGAATTTTTTTGGAAACCCTAAACCCTCGAACCGCATCAGAGCTCGTGTGAAGAGGAGGATCGTCGGAGGCGCAACGATGGTAATTCTTAGCCTCTTCATTTTTCCTCCAATTTCTTCTCCCTCGATCAACGTGCTTGTTCTCTCTGTTCCCTGTTCGGTTTCGCTTCTCGTTTGCATGATTGTTTTCGGGATCTTCGTCGTTTTCCTAGTCTCTGTTAGCTAGCTTTAGCATGAACTTCTAGGGCTTATCGTAGATTGTCCATGATAGGGTGAACTTCTGGGGCCACCGATCGTGCTATTCTTTGTTTGTTTGGAGCGTTTCGAGTTCTCTCATAGCTTGAAATTGGTTCCACTATTTTGGTGTTAAGCGGGGTTTAAGAAAAAGGAAAAGGAGGGGTGTTTCGACTTTCGATGCACCCATTTACAGGTCTTCAACGATGAACCCACTTATCCACAGAATTAGGATAAGTTGAGAAAATTGCTTGCGATCTTGCCGGGCGATTTACCCAACTTTTCCTGCTTTTTTTTTTGGGAAAATTGGGCACATCCAAACACACCCGGGGAGGAATATTTTCGTTAATCGAAGGGGAAACAACATTCCTTGAGACTACTGTCTATTTGATTCTCTGGCAGTGGAAGGGATTTTTGTGCTTGCTTATGATCGATTTCTGTTTTTGAAATTCGGGACTTCCAAGGATCCTTGATCAGAAACTTTCTTTTTTGTCTCGAATCTAAACTCAGATCAGTTACAACTTATTAACGGTCATGAGTTTTCTGCTCCATTCTTCATATTTATCTTTCATTTATTTCTTTCACCGTCACTTGGCGGACCTGTTAAGATAAAACAGTTTTAACAGACTTCACCTGTTCGTTCATGTTGGTTGCTTCAATATTTGTTTGTGGCTTCCATAATTTGATCTTTGGCCATTGAGTTAACAACTGTAGTTGATGCAGGCTGTGCCAGTTAATCCGAAGCCCTTTTTGAACAATCTTACAGGGAAGCCCGTCATAGTGAAGCTAAAGTGGGGGATGGAATACCAAGGTGACTCCTGTTGATTTTCAGTGTTTTTATTATAGTCATTGGCATGAATATGCTTATGGTAAAAGAATGAGCTTACATTGTTTAACTTGATTTTTGTTTTGCCCTTTCTCAGGCTATCTTGCTTCAGTAGACTCTTACATGAATTTACAGGTATTATTTGCATTCTTCGTTTTTCCTGCTCAAGAATCATGCTGCATCTTCTATGTGGCTGGCTAGTTTATACCTTTAGACTTGAAATGTTCTCATAGGTTAACTTGCTATGTGCAGCTAGCTAATGCTGAGGAGATAATTGATGGGCAGAATGCCGGTCAGCTTGGTGAGATTCTCATCAGGTGGGTCTATTCCAAGTGCAGTTTTCTTTTTTGTTTTTTGATAGTCAAGTTCAGAGGTAGCCTCTCGAGAAGTTGAAACCTGGTGTTAAACTGCTTCTTTAGCTATATAGTTCTTGCTGAATCTTATAACAACATTGGAGATATCCTGTCTCTCACACGCGTACACACACACACACACGTGTGTGTGTGTGTGTGGGGGGGTATATAGATATGAACTGCTTAAAAACATCATGATATCAGCATAGTATCACCATGATAATATTCTGATATTTTTTAGTTATTTAAGTTTTTTTATATTCAGTTATTTTTATGATTCATTATTTTTCCTATGCTCCTATTTTTTTTCGCTTTCTTTTACACTTGAAAAAAGAAGAACCTATGCCTTCAAAATAAGATTCTATCTAAGAAACGTCATAAAACCAGTCCCTGAAAATAAGATAAATAATTAGGGTCACTTGTGACTTGTTTAAACATTAACACATGGTGGTAGCTTCTTTCCTCCCCCATCGTGGGATGTGTTGCAGGTTTTACTCCCATGTCTGCATTTTTTGGTAACAGTTGTCATTTGGATTTTAATTGATGTCAGGAGATAGGCCAACATCTATTTAATTACTGAAAATTTCTGGTTAATGTGATCTAAGGGCTGATTCATCCTGTCATGATGCTAATTAGCAAACATTTTGTCAGTTTCTGGACTTTCATGTTCTCTACCTTGAAAGAGTATGTGGAAGATACCACTGTTTGTCAAGAGATACCCATCCTTATCATACATCTTTGCTGTTACTGCTTACTACCCTTTGGAGGTGTTTGGCCTTCAGTTGTCCTTGGGGATGGGAAAACAATTGTGGCATCAGTTGGGAGTGTCACACACGCATAAAACTTCTTTCCAAAGCAATGGAGACTAAACTTTCCATCAGTAGAAATGTTGTCATTATTGTGCTTATCTCTAAATGCTTTTTGTGTCTGTTAGGATTTAGGACATGTCAACACGGCCATCCAAACTGTTTTTGGTATTTGGAATGCCAATTTGGTGTTATCTCTTATGCCATACGGTGGTAAACAATGGTGGCATATTACTGTTGGTGATCGTTAAAGAACAAATCAAATGCATCAACTACTGGAAGCTGATGCAAAAGATTAGTAAACCATGATGATCTTGGTAAACATGGAACTGACTCTATTATGGTGGTCTGTGTTTAGAGGAAATATTCCCTTGTACAGTTGTATTACTTCTATGTTTTTCTCATACCTATGAAAGTCTTCTCAAGAATACCAAAAAGGTTTCTCTTTTTTTTTTTGTGGGAAGGTGGTTAACAATAAAATGTATAATTTGATCAACTAGAGACTAGTAGGGCTGGGAAGTGAGACGAGAGCTCGCCGTATGTCTCGTGAGAAGCTTGTCTTGGCTCAGAAATTGAGCTCTTCAAGCCAGCTCATTTAGGCAAATCATCCGTGCATGAACATGGCAAGCTCAACTCATATAGGTTCATTTTACATATTATATTTATATATTATATAATTTATACATATATTATATGTTATATATAATATGCATATTATATATGTTTTAATGTCTTATACGTGTATTTATACATATATTATATGTATTATGTATATTTTATATATTATCAAGCTTTAAAATGCACTTAAAAAACATTTTTTTGGAAAACTAGCCAGCTCATGATTGGCTGGTAACGAGTTCGGGCTGCGCTCATGACGATCTCACGAGCCGAGCCCAAGCAGCCCAAGCTCGGCTTGTTTGGTTGGTTTACCAGCCCTAGAGGCTAGTGTCAATTAAATGGATAAAGGAGGGTGGGGGATTAATTTTCCTTTCTACATCCTTTGGATTTTGTAGTTTTCTCAAAGTGGTGGTTGAAGTTGGTGGGCAAGGAGATAGCTGGTCGGCCAAGTTAGCGTCCAGCACATAAAACCTTAATCCAGTAGCACGGAAATAGAGGAAGTGTAATGCTTGCAAAATTCTATATTTTGGAGAGGATAAAATGAGTCCTCCAAGTTTCTAGAGATTGGTTGTAAGCTGTTAATCTAGTTTATCATTTTCTCCTTATGCCTGAGTAAGGTGGATGAGTGCACTTGAATCTTGTCAAAGGACAACCTTTTGTTTTCTTAGTGAAATCCTATCATTGTTCTGTACTGGAATCGTGTGTTTAGCCTGCTTCCATAGAAAGCTTTATGGAGTATAGGCTATGTCACATGGGTGTGGGTGCGGGTGCGGGGATTCGGCACTTCCAAAAAACCCGGGTGTGGCAGGGGCAAAAATGTAAATATATATATATATATATATATATATATATATATATATATATATATATATATATATATATATATATATATATATATAGGGGGGGGTCCGGTTGTTCGTTAAATGGGTTCAAATTTGCATTTGGATTTGGTTGTGAAAAGCTCATAGCAGGTCCGCTTTTTTACATGTAAATGGATTTGAATATCTATCAAATTAGAATATGTATCGGATTCAGTAGCAAAAAATAATAACCATATCCGTCAAATTTGAATATAATGGGATGTCCAAACGCAACTAAACGAAATTGAATTTGGTGTAATGTGGATAAAATCCGATTTATTGGCATCCCCACCTAATAGGATGTGCCCTCTTTCCACACAAGAGTTGGATCCAGATACAAAACCGTGACCTTTTTACATACACTTTTACATGTATTCAGGTTTTGAGTTGGAATTCAGATTTGGATTAACGGTATGGTATCTAGCCCGTATTTTGTTGGGATCTGGAATGCTTTACTGAATCCAACTAAAAGTTAATCGTGGTTGGATATTTAAATCAACCTGATCCATTGACATCTTGCCTACAGGTTATCAATTATGGGTAAAGGTCTCACGCTGTTAATTGTATCCCATTTCTCCTGATACATGCAAATCCAATTCGGGTAGCACCTTTCAAATAAATTGGATCTAGAAGAAGGATACCGAACCCGGATCGAAACAAACCCGATCCAGTTGCATGTTTACAACGGGTAGGGGTAGTTTAAACCATTTTCTCCTCAGGGTTTTAACCGTCCTCTTGTGGACCTTTGACCGGCAAGGAGCTCCTCGTGAGGGCCCCACTTGTCCTTCTAGGGTGACAGCATGTCGCTTCTCCCAATCGACGTTCGCCACATTACCGCCTCAGGTATTGTCCGCTCCCAGTGGCCGTACGATCGGGGTTACCCGCTTGCGATCGGACGGTTGGCAGGACGTGGAAGGCGGATCCGACGAAGAGATGCACAGGATTCTAGAGGCTTCGATGGGGGGAGGGAACCTGATCAGTTAACCGTGGTTAATTCTTAACCACTGGTGGAGCCCCCTTCACCCCTTGCTTTCCGTCGAGTTAAGATTCCGAGGAGAGAGAGAGAGAGAACGAAGGCGAGGGTTTCCTCTTCTTCTCCTCTCCTCCTTCCGCCCTTTCGGGATCGTTGCAGATGGACGAGATTCTCCTTCTCTCTCTTGGTACTTCTTCCCTCCTTTTGAGAGAGAGAGATCTTGACCGTAGGTCACTCTGAAACGCTGGCAAGATCGATGGCTGAAGAGATGACGAGTTAGCTAACAGTGATTTGTTTATCGTTCCTATCCTTCTATTCTTGCGGGTTTCTTCCACGAGTTCATAAGATTGGTCTCTCTTCTTGTTTGTTTTCGTTGTTTTGGTTTGAGGTTTTGTAGATCTGAGTGCTTTTTCTGCAAATTTATGGACGGAATTGCTATGTTTTGCGATGTCCGGTGCTTTTAGTTTTGGGAAGTTCACTCTTACGATTTTTTTTTAAAATTCCGCAGCCCATTTCATACGGCAATTTTTTTTAAAAAAAAATCCAAAAAATGGACCAAAATGACCCTGGGTGCGGTCAACACACCCAGTGTCGGGTTGACCGCACCCGGTGCCGCACCCGCACCCGCGTTGAGTCGCGTCGACGCGGGTGCGGCACCCTGCTAGCCGAATCCCTGTGACATAGAGTATAGGGCCTTCTCCAAGGACCCATATCTTTGCTTGGTCGGTTCCTTTGAAAAGCACATGTACATCTGATAATCCACAGCTTGCAGGTATTCATTGGCAAGCAGATGTATCATGTGCAGCATAGCAAGTAAACCTTTCTAGACACCTGTCAGAAATGCTGGCTTTTTCAAACTTGTTTGGCTTGGAGAAAATGTTTTCGAGTTGGGTTTAGATAGTCTCACGCTTCTTTGAGCTAGATGTTTTCTTAACAAAGGTAAGAAATGAAAAACCATGTGTCTATGGTGGATTTGATTAGAATGGTAACATGTTGGTGGCTTGAGAGAAGCAATCTCGCATTTCAGAATTAGCATCCTTCACCAGTTCCATTTGAAAAAAAGGCACTCTTCACCTGTGGAAGTGGTTGATGCTCATTGTGGCTTGAGGGATGCCTTCTTAGCCTACAGAGCCAACACTAATCTAGATTGGATTGGTAACACTTGATTAGGCTTCCCTTGTGAAATGGTAACTCTTTTACACCCGTACTTCTGCCTTCTCTTATATTTTTCTCTATTGTTTTATCCCTTCATTTGCCAACCATATGTTCAACCATTAGGTTCTTGAAAGAAAGCTCTTGGGAGTTGCTTGGAAAAAAATTGTCTTCATGTTAATACATATAAATTGTTTTGCTTGTTCTCATTGTATTGGAAGTAGGGTCATGAAGTTTGTTCGGAACTTTTTGTCAATTGCAGATGCAATAATGTTCTCTATATTCGTGGTGTACCCGAAGACGAAGATATGGAAAATGCTGGGGGTGGCTGACAATCATTAGATTTAGTGACTTGTAGCTCATTTGGCATTGCGTTACTCCTTTCTGACTATATCTGTCAGTACTTGAAAGATATTTCTCTTACGCATTTCTGCTAATCTTCATGCTTGTTTTAAGCTGCTGATGACTCGGGCTTAGGGTTCATATGATGGTGACAAATTGAAATGGCTGTACATTATATAACTGTCTGTTGTTTCTGGTCTTAAATTCAATTTTCTTTTTCCTCTAGTTACAAGCTGGAAGGAAGAAAATCAAATATAGAAAATGGCATAACATTTTGGGTTAATCTTTATTCATATTTGAAATACTAAAACCATGAAAAATTTCAGTTTTTCTTTTTGGGAAATGTCGACTTTGAAACACTCATACTACCAAAAACACTTGGGGAAAAAGGCATTGTAGCATTTCTCAAGCTTTACAATTGTCTGATTCATGAAGTATTTTTGTCTTTCTGTAATTATTCAGTTGTATGTTGTTGAGAGGGCATTAGTCATTTGATTTTTTTTCTATAGTTGCATTGTGAAATTATTTAAATATTTAAAGTTTTAAATGCTTATATGGTTATTTGATTGCACATGCTCTTTTTTTTTTCCGGAAATATTGCAAAAAGAAAAAAGTATTAATTCTACAGTATCATATCTTTCCATGTGGTGTTTCAAAATGTTCGCATTGGAATACTCTGAGGGGGCGTTTGATTCACTGAGCATCCGGGGGCGGCGTTTGTCTCCAGTGGTCATGCATTTGAAATGCACCGGCACTTTTTCTTTCCACAGAGAAAGCTGGGGTTAGGCAGACCCCTACCAGTTATACAACCATACCATTTGAGGTTCGAACTTGTAACGTCACAACACAAAGGTGACGTGCACTAACTGTTCCTGCCAGACAAGCTGACCCCCCATTGGTAAATGCACGGGCACTTGGGACATAATGCATCCAGTGCAACGAATTATAATGCGTTAGCACAGTCTAGACGGCGTTTGTCCAGTGAATCAAATGCTCCCTGAAGGTAAAAATGATTTAGGGCATTTAGTTTTTGTGTTAAACATCTTCGGGAAACCAAGTTGATAAATCCAATTTGAGATGAGACGTGACACAGTTGGGATTTGGGCCATGGATTGAGTCGGTTGAGAATTGTGGTGGATGCACTGTATTCTGCGTGTAACAACACATTTTTTTTGTTGCAGAGGTTTGGGTTTGGATTAGTGAGTCCCTCTTTGGATATGCCTTGAGTCTTTCTAAAGCAGTGGAGTGGAAACGGGGAAAGGGAATTGAGAAATTTGACTACCTTTCCAGAATTTCTAAGCAGTGCTAGTAGTTGGGGTGTTTCCAATGGTTAGGGTAAGCTATAGTAGTAATTGCCCTTTACCAGCCATGAGGGTTCAACAAAGTGTACCAAAAGAGGAATGAAGAGGGTTGGGTCCTCTCATGAGTTGAAATACAGCACGCATACTTGCCCTCATCAAAAGGAGGCGTAGTTAGGTGATGGGCGCAAAGTATTTTTTTTTAATAAAATTTTTACTCCTGCTGCAGGTTTTGAGATCTAGCTGCACTGGCTCAGTGTGCCCTACTCAGGGTCTCTGTCCATATCAGTGTAAAACTCTGAGGGCTTACCCATTGATCCCAGGGAGTTGCCAAGCTTCGGCTTACACAAGGGGTGATGCTTATGGGATTTGAACCTAGACTGCCTGTCAAACGGCCTAGGTCCCATCCCACTAAGGCAAATCCCTTGGGTCTGATGGGACAAAGTGCTTAGGCTACGCAAAACACAGAAAATTGCAAGGTGCAGCGATTTTCTATGTAAAACACACAAAACTTTGCTACGCCCACAGCGATTTTTTATGTTTTGTGTGGTGAGTATTCTTTACAAAATACTGGGACCTGATCACTGGATCTGCTCCTTCATCAAAGTGGCTTTTCATGAGACTTCCCATCTCCTTTTGTGAGACATATATAAGTGGTGAACAAGGTCCAAGCACCTGTACCCAACATCCCTCAAGGCCCAAGGATTCATCTTCTACTTTTCTTTAGGTATGCTTGATGACACCATTCTCTTGTCTGTGGGTTATGCAATAGTACTCGTAATAAAAGCCATCGAACATTTCCCGTTATCTTCAATCCTGATTTGGATTATGTGCTATTCTGTCAGTGGCAAGCATATTTTGAAGGCTATTCAAGTCATTTTTTTGTCATTGCTTGGTTGCAGCGTTCGATAACAGCAATCGAGCCAAACAATGTGAAACAATAGAAGGGTGGTATCTTGAGTTTAGAAGAAACCAAGTTGGTGGTGTCAATATCTTAGTTGGCTTTGTCCAATGTGGTCGTTCTACTAGTTTTTTTTATGATGAGGAACACTTGCCTAAGCGAATAAAACCCCGGGTAGGACCCCATGACCACCTCGCCTTACGTGGCTTACCTCTGAAAGCTATGGACACACCCGTGTGGCAGCAGGGGTTTCATCTGGGGGCCTTCATCTGCTGATCAAATGGGCGACCCTAAGGTGGTGTGGTCGTCCTACTAGTTAACATTGTTTTTTGCTTGACACTTGCGATGGTGATTTGGGACTTTCTAATATATATATATATATATAAACCTCCTCAGTGGAAACCCTCTCAAACCTCCTCAATGTGTTCAGCATGATTGATTTATTATAAATTGACACCTGGATCATGAATTTTGGATAAAAAAAATGGTATTTGGAGCCTCAAAAATTTATGGAAATTGTATGCCGTTAAATTTGAAACTTATAAAAATCTGTCTATGCATTGGAGTCAAATGCATCAAGAATTGATTCCTATAAAAACAAGCATATAAATCACATCTGTATGGTCGAAATTAAAAAAAAACACAAAAAACCAGATAAAATGTTCATTGGGGTGGTTTTTATTTTCTTTTATATATATATACATATATAAAACTGAATGCAATGATTGAGAAATTTTGTCTAAATGAGTTTTTCTGCCCTTTCAGTGTTTTTTTTCCACATTTCCAACCCCATAAATGTGTCGGGCATGGTTGATTTATGAGGACACGCATGGATCATGTGTTTTCGATGAAAAAAATGATATTTGGAGCTTAAAAAATTTACAAAGATTTTGGACCATTGATTTTTTTGAACCTTATAAAAACCCATACATATATCGGAATCCAACGCTTCAAGAGCTGATCCCTATACAATCAAGTACATAGAGCACATCTGTACGGTCAGAATTTGAAAAAAAATTAAAAAAGGCTGAAAAGCCCATTTAGCACATTCATTTCCACCTAACGTGTGAGCAGCTACCAATCTCTCTCCCGAGGATTACTTAATTTATTTCTTTTTTTTATTCCTTCTTTTTCTTTATAAGATTTTGTTCTTCAAAACAAATTAATTGATGCACGCCAGCCAAAATACTATTTCTTTATGGTGTTTTTATATTTAGTACCAATAGTTGACACTCTTAAAATATCTACTGAATGATTGTTCTTTTTGGCTTATTTTTTCTGTGTGATATCATATATATTACAGTTCTACTGCTGGGCAGTTCCTCTCGGGCTTGTTTCTTGCACAACTAGGCTTGGGACTTATATATGTTCATGGAGATGTAAAGAGAACCAAACGAACTCAGCTGAGTCCTGAATCATTCCCATTGATTCTAAACTGAGATTTCAAATGAGTTCCACCCATCCGGTCATCCCTATCTTCTTACCCCTCTTTGGGATTCCATTTATGCAAGTTATTTTGATCAAATTGACTCAATAAATGTGATCTACGACATTCATTTAGTGATGATTGACATTTAAATTGCAGAAATCTGACTCGTGCAAGATTTTTTGGTGATTCAAAAATCAATGTTGACAAAACACAAAATATTGTGATTTAAAAAATCATATTTTTTCATAAAAAATCACAATTCAAGGGTTGATTCTTATTAAATTGACTATGTTGAATCCATCTATAAGGTCAGATTTGATCAAAACTTGCATTGTAAGATTTAAGAGGGGTATGAAGATAGGAGATGACGTAAGGGATGAGTGGAACTGGACTCATGGGATTTGCTTTCAGTCTACTTGGAACTGAACTTTATGTGGTACCCAGCTAGCCAAACTCCCCTGGTTGAGTCTACCTGACTCAGCTGAACTATCTGCATTGATCAAATAAGACAATTGGGATTTGCCTTGAAGATGATTTTCCTAAAACCAAATGCTTGACTCTGGTGGCGTAAGTCTTTATAGTGCCAATCCTGCTCTTGACTGAGTTCTAGGCAGGGTCGTATGTTGGCTAAGTAGTCGACCCCACTAGGTTTTCACTATCTAAAGTTGTAGCATAAAACCAACTACTCTCTCCTTGTTAATCACAATGACAATTGTATAATTCTGCACCATAGTCATCCTACTATATTTTTTTTTTTTTTTTGAGTTTTACTCGGAGAAACCGCCTCCGGTGCAACGTAGACTGCCTGTCTAACAGTCTAGGCCCAATCCCGCTACGCCAAACCCCTTGGGTCTACATCCTACTATATTCTTGCTCACTAATGTGTGACTAATTACAATGAAATGGATCTGTTTCGTTCTGTTGTGAATCTCTCTCTCCTAGAAGGTCATAACGAGCTCGGTTCCACTCAACTCCTATGCCATCCCCTATCTTCATACCTTTCTTATTCTTAAATCTTATGATGCAAGTTTTTTTGATCAAATCTGACCTTATAGATGGATTCAGGATGGTCGTTTGAATAAAAATAAACCCTTTTTGATGAAAAATATGTGTTTTAAATCACAATTTTCTGTTTTGTCAACTGTTGATTTTTGAATCGCCAGCAAATGTCACACATAAATCTGTTTTTGATGATTTAAACGTCTATCTTCATTGAATGAATGATGCAGATCATATCCGTGGAGTTTGGATTTTATCAAAACCACTTGCATCAATGAAATCTTAAGGAGGGGTATGAAGATAGGGATGACATAGGGGATGAGTGGAAGGGATTTGGGTCATAACATGAAAGTGAAATCCCAACAGTTTCCAAAATGGAGACCGTATGTCGGTCAGATATGCTGTGAAACTTTTCTATGGGTCGTCAAAAGCAGCAAAAGCTACAGGGAAGCATCGATAATGACCCTTTTCCTTTAGCTGTGCAAACAACCAGATTTACCATCTTGTACATTTATTGTATGCTGCTATTAGTGGCAAAAACAAGTTAAATGTCCAATGCCTTCACCAAACACCAAGAAGCTCACCTATTTCTTATGCCCCCAACATCCATAAAATGCCATGGTTAGTGCTTTAAAATCGATTGGTGCCACTTTGGAAAGGATTTCAATGAATTCACAAGAAAGGCATAGCTCAGCTTTTGTAATTTGTACTATGTTAATCAAAAGAATCTTTTGTCGGAGGCTAAATTTCATGGTCCAATTTTTTGGGCTTGCAAGCGAAGGAGACTTCATGTGCAACACTTTTTAGTATTTGGTTAATATATTTTGTCAACTCACCAAACAATGCACGAGGACACTTTTTTTTTCTTTTTTGGTTAAAGAATTGTGGGTGCCAAACAGATTTGTTAACCTGTTAATAAGCAATAATTGCAGGAATGCCAACGTGTGTGTGTGCGCGCGTGCACGGGCGTGTACATGTGTGTGTGTGTGTGTTTGTGTGTGTGTGTGTGTGTGCGTGTGCAAGTCCTATATAGTCAAACTTAAACACGCATAGTGTCATTAGCTCGATAAGTAAACTTTATTCTCAACTGAATGAGACTTGAATACCTGCTCCATTAACTTCATTCTCAAGAGTGTAAACTGTCTCGAACGCTGATATTATGTCATCTTTCTGTTATGACAGTGTGATTTCTCATCACCGTATTTATTGTTTTGCTACAGAATAAGGTAGTGTTCATACGGAAAGCACTTTTTCTATGTTAGAGATACTTTGGAAATTAAGATATCTCATGTCTGTGTTGACAGCCAAGTGGACCTGAGTAGCCACCCTCCACCAAAATCGACACTTCTTTCACAGCCTTTTATTCTCCTCAATAATTCCGTAATGCATTGGAAATTAAGATATCTCATCTTTATTAAAAGCTAAGTGGACATCAGTAGCCATCCTCCGTCAACTTTAACACTTCTTTTATAGCTTTTTATTCTGATCAATAGTTCTCTGTCGGCAGGGAAAAGAGCCTAAACAGGATTTCAACATAGCCACAGAAAGGGTCAACAGATTTGAACCCAAAGAAAACAAAAGCATAAAAACAAAAATAAAATAAAAACAAGCAGGAGCAAAACAAATGAAAAACAAGCAGCTCACGTAGGAGCCGCAAAACCAATAAGGTCCAAAGGGAGCGGAGCGACAACAGGAGGATACGTTAGATCGGGAAGATGAATACGCAGAATCGCGTAAACGTCTACTAGGATTTTTTGCGCAAGATGATTAATGTCGACCGGAGATTCCCGAAAAAGGGCATCATTGTGCGCCATCCAAATGAACCACCAAGTGGTAAACAACCATGACCTCCAGATTAACCTCCACCGCTTACTGCACCGAAGGTAGACCAAACCCAAGATGAGGTCTAGCGTAAAGGACTCCTCCATAACCAGGGCCTCCGAGTGCCTCCAAGTCTTACGAAAGATCTCCACAAAGGTAAGACAAGACCAGAAGAGGTGGAACGAGGATTCTTCAGCAACATGACAAAGCACACACCAGCTCGGAAGCTGGAAGCCCCACCTCTTTAAGGTAGAGTGAGTTTGGAACTTATCATGCAAGATTAACCAAGCCAGGACCCGAGAACGGGGTGAAGGGCCCTTCACTCAGAGCGCAGATTCAAGCAACCAGGTCACCTCCGGGGGAAGCAACAATCTATAGACTTTGCTGGTCAGGAAGCTCCTGGTAGGAGCAATAGCACAATGCACCCAGTTACCAATATCAGCGAAATCATCAAAATTATCGTTGAAGAAAGCTAAAGCCGACAACCATGACTTGCGTAGATGGAAAAACGCTCCACGTTGTGAGCAAAGGAAAACTGAAAGGAGAGAAGGAGGCCCATACTTAGAGAGAAGAAAAGTAGCGCAAGGATTATCCGGTTGATGAGCGAGCTAACATTGCTTAGAGACTAGGGCAATACTCCTGAGTTTGGGTGCAAGAACACTTAAACCGGCCATAGAATGCGGCAAAACCACCGAACTCCAGCCAACCAGGTGGCACTCACCCTTGAAATGACACCCAGACCAAAGGAAACCTACCAGCAGATGCGTCAGCTACTTCTCCACACCCATAGGCATCAGAAATATGGACATGAAGAATTCTGAAATGGTCGAGAGAACGTGTTTCACTAAAGTTAGGCGGTCAGCGTACGAGAGATAGAAAGCTTGCCAAGAGAGTAATTTGCGCTTAACTTTAAGAAGCATTGGAGCCCAAGCCATAGAGGAAATGCACTTAACTTGTAACGGCAAACCCAAGTACAACATAGGCAGCTCAACTATAACACAGTTAAAAATCTTCATCCTAGCAGTTAACAGAGAGGGTTGGATGCGAAACATAGAAAGGGAACACTTTTGCTCATTGAGAGAAAGGCCAAAAAGAGAGAGAAAAATTTGAAGAATAAGCTTAAAACGAAGCATCTGCTGAACACTAGCACAGTAAAAAATGATCATATCATCATCATAAATAAGAGCATGAGCATGAAAGTCCTGGATCGGTAAGGGATCAATGAAACTGCAGGCAACAACCTGCTTAAGTAGCACAATAAGACACTCGACGATCGCATTGAACAATAAAAGAGAGAGAGAGAGAGAGAGAGAGAGAGAGAGAGAGAGAGAGAGAGAGAGAGAGAGAGAGAGAGAGAGAGAGAGAGAGAGAGAGAGGTTATATGTTCCCCCCGAAGACACAGGTGCGTGTTCGGGGGTCTGAATGAGCGCCACATATACAAGCATGTGGAGCTCGTATGCTCGTGTGTGTCAGCATCACTTAGTGTAATAACTACAAAAAATAGGGAGATTTGGGTCTTGGATCCCTTCACTGGATCCAAATGGAGTAGGCAATAGGGTACAAACTATAATGGTTGGGTTGAATCCACCATGGACCCACTTAAGAATTTGCCCAAGTGGTGTCATTTCGAACCCACGTCATGAGGGTCTGCAGGTTTGAATGGGTTCATAACCTATTATAGACCCGAATCCACTTTAGAGTAGATCTGGTACTGTGGGTTATTGGGTTCGGACCTAGACCCGTTTTTCTTTTTATTTAAAGCTCAAGCATCAGAATCGTGCCTAGGGCACGATTCTTGCCCAAGAGTGCAGATGGCAAGATCGGGGGGAGGGGAGGGGTTACAGGAGGTAATCGACTCTCACGGTTCATCAGAGAAAGGGGGTCGCCGCTATATAGGAGGAAGGTGAGGGTGGTCTCAAACAACTCTCGTTTTGACTTTCTAGTCTCTTACCTCCCACCTTTCATCTCTTTCTTCTTCTCTGAAGATTCTGCGCACGCCGGTGGAGTCACCATCGTTAGAGATACCCCGATCACCTGTTGTCGCCATTGTCGACGTTCTTCTCACAGCAGGCATCAATCACGATTGAGGTAGGGTTCCGTTCTGATGGCATGGGTATGGGTGGATTCGGTGTGGGGGCAGTAGATGAAACCCAGATAGGTTTTTCTTGATCTGATTCATTCTTTCGAACACGTTGGTTTTCTTGATCTTATATGCTTTTGAATCTCTGGAACACATTGATTTTCTTGATCGTATATGCTTTTGATTAGATGGTTTTTTTTTCATGATTAGATTCATTCTCTTGAGCGTATTGGTTTCTTGATCATATATGTTGTTGGTCCGATTGATTCTTCTTAGTTAGATTGATTCCTTTTAACTGATTGCATTGACTTCTAAATAATCTGTGAAGCAGGGTGTCTTGAATCTGTCAGCATCTGATTTCCATTCAATAAGGACAACATAACATAGATTCCTTTAATTTCTTTAACTTCTTGAATAAACCTGGGTTCTTGATGCCTACATCGGATTCCAGATTAACTAAAATCAGTATATGCGAACAGATTCCATTTTGTTGTTATAAGCATAGAATTTCGTGGGTTGTTGTGGATTTTGATTTTTCTTTTGAAACAAAAAAATGTATTATGAAAGGGAAGGGTAGTAAACATACTTTCATTGAGGGACTATATCTTGCTTGAACAGTCTTACATATATTATAATGGGTGATCCATACAACATATCTCATGTTATAAAGAACACGTTAAAACTGTATATCATTTCACACTACATGCAAGGTTATATTTAGGAGTAGTTATTTTTGTTCATGTTTGATTTCAACTAGTGTTGTCAATGGTATACTGCCTCTCTGTGCATGAATTGTCATGTTTCTTTTAAACCATATCGATGCATTTTTCTGACTAACTACAATCTATATTGGACGGTTGTCTGCTAAAAATGGTTTAACATAAATTTCAGGATAGTTGATTTTTTTTTTTGAAAAGATATCTAGTTGGGATAATTTGGTTAGAACAATATGTGGGAGTATGTGATACTTTTATTAACAGAGCAACTGGGTTATACGTAACAGATAGATACCTATGATGGGTATTCATGTTTAGTATATTGTGAACAATGAACATAACATGTGACAAAGGAAAGTTTGGGACTCAATGTTTGAGTGTGTGTGTATTACTAAGAATGTGGTTAATGCTATGACAGTGATTAGAAGTTGTGAAAATGTTCTAAACTTTGGGAAAATAACTAAATTAATAAAACCTCATTACTGAGTTGAGAGCTACCTTGGAGAGGGTGGGTGGTACAAGACTTCGAGGATTTATGTTTGGTGTCGAGCGTGAAGCGGTTCGTGGGTCTCCGTCCTCAGAGTTAGGGACCAAGACTACCTATGTGTCCTAGGTGGTAGTCTCACGTCTTCTGCAGAAGTTAGGGATGTATCCTGTTTTGATTTGAGCCCTTGGGAGATTCTCTCGGCTATTGGTCGCTCCCTTGGGGATTCAGTCTTCGTTAGAATGCTCGGGTTAATAAAATACCTGGAATAATATACCCTCGAACGTTCTCTTCTGAGATGGTCACCTGTGCTCGTGTGTACCTACGGGATAAGATAATTAAACATCATTTAGAAGAGAAGGCATCACAACCAGTGGAGACACTAGCGAGATATTTGTAAGTTTTAATTTCCGATGCTTTATATTATCAACTTGTAAACTAGTAAAATTCTTACTTTGTGGATACGAGGTAATTAAATTGTTATCTGAAAGTGTACATGTTATTACATTGACTGTGGCATATCTTTCTTGCTTATTGATGTGACATAATTGTTATTGGTATATAACTGCTCACCTGCTCATGTACATAAATTTAGATCTTTGTTACATAGTGCTTACTTGTCTTGATGTACACTAAAGCTCAACCATGACACTCATACCACACACTCGATTCACGATATACTTGCACTATCAGTACAAAATTCTTGCTTAGACGTGGTAATCTAATTCCTATCTTTTTTTTAACCTTCTCAGGTCATGAGTAGTCACCACAAGCGGTTACAGGAGAGGTTTCGATATCTGTTTGATCTACTGGTTCCCTGGTCAACTTGTAACTGATATGCAATCATGAATTCGTTCTTTGTAAATGTACTTTTGTAAAGTTTCATGAACTAAAGTGGAATAAAGGATGTGTGGATTGGTTGAAGATCTTTTTACCTGTATTGCTCCATTCACTTAACCATGAGTTATAAAATGATTCCCATGTTTGAAAAAAAAATCCTGGTGTTTTCAGGTTAAGTTTTTGGGGCGTTACAGTTATGGTATCAGAGTCGAGAACAGTACATCAAGCATCGAGGTCGAGCAACTCCTTGCAAGCGTTTTGTGAGTATATATATATATATATATATATATATTTTGAGCTATTATTGTGGGCATGATGCTAAGTAGTGTAGCCCAGTGAGTATAAATCTTATAAAGATTGACATATATTGTTACTTTTGCTAGACTTCTGAAAGATGTATCGCCAAAAGCAAAACTGTTCTAACTCGCCTGACAAATGGCAAGAACAAAGGGATTTTATTATGGATACCCTTAATAACTTAGCGCAGACCGTGGATGCGCAAGTGCGGGTCCAGGCAGAGATGGTCGCTACTAAGAGCGTACGTCATGACCCAGGAGTCGTGACATATGAGAAGTTCTTGAAGCTAAATCCACCATCCTTTTCTGAGGAAGCCGATCCTGAATGTGCCAACAGTTGGATTGCTGAGATCGAGAGAGCCTTTAGAGTTCTGCCTGTTCCAGATGATAGACAGTCTGACTTTGGTACATACCGATTGATCGGGGATGCACAGAAATGGTGGGATACACCTTGTACGGTTCAGTTCGCAGAAATGGACTTCTTACTTTGGAAAGGATTTCAGAAAGTCTTTTTGGAAATCTACTTTCCACAACATGCTCGTGATAGGAAGCAACATGAGTTCCTGGAATTGACTCAGGAAAATATGAGTCTTATAGAGTATACTACTCGTTTTTGCAGTTTGGAGCGATATTACCCAAACCTGTTCGAAAATGACAAAGCACGGGCAACTAAGTACGTCTGTGGTCTTAAAGATGGGTTGTGAGTAAAAGTAATGACTAGCATGCCATCCACTTTTGCCTTGGCCATCGAAGCAACGACGACCTTGAACGAAGAGTGGGAGCGATCTCGAAAGGATCAGGGTGGCATGCCAGAAAAAAGAGGAGCTTTCACACAACAACAAACTGGTGGCAAGAAATATCAATCACCACAGAAGAAGCAGCATATCTCGGGTGGAGATCGTCCTCCACAACATTAGGGACAAAACAAGGCATGTTTCAAGTGCAACCGACCTCATAATGGGCAACCTTGTCCTCGGGACACCGGCACGTGTTTATACTATGGCAAAATGGGCCACTATATTCGGCAGTGCCGTAAGAAGACTGTTGACGTGTAGAAGAGACAAGTTGGGGTGCACCGCAACAACCTCCACCACCACAACCTACTCTTTCATCGAATGTGCAAAAGCGGGTGCTAGGACGGGTTTACGGTACTACTGCAGAAGAACTCGATAACACAGAATTGGTGCAAGGTACTGTAATGGTCGATGGTCATGTTGCACTAGTATTGTTTGATTGTAGTGCCACACATTCATTCATCTCTATTGAGTTTGCAAAACGTTTAGGTGCACATACTGAAACTCTAAAATATGCTTTGGATGTGTATAACCCTATAGGATATAACTCCATATGTATAAATTTCATTCATGAGGTAGCTATTGTGTTAGAAGGACAATCCTTTAATGCTGACTTAATCATTCTCGATATGACGGAGTTTGATGTTATACTGGGAATGGACTGGTTATTTAAGCATTATGTTGAGATTTTATGTCACCAAGGGAAAGTAATTTTAAACAGACCAGGGCATCCAAAAGTTGAGTTTCGACTCTCCCGACGGGTGGCAACCTCCAAAGCTATATCGGTATTAAGGGTTCAAAAGTATTTAAGGCAAGGATGCAAAGCATTTTTGGTGAATATACTTTCCTGTGAATCAAAATCCATTCCTTTAGAAGAACTTGAAGTGGTGCGAGAATTTCCAGATGTATTTCCGAATGAATTGCCAGGATTACCTCCACGACGTGAGGTAGATTTTCAAATTGAGTTGGTGCCTGGGACTACACCCATTTTGAAAGCACCATATCACATGGCTCCGGCAGAGTTAGAGAAACTGAAGAAACAACTCTAAGAATTAATGGAACAGGGTTTTATCAGACCAAGTGTATCACCCTGAGGGACGCCAGTCCTTTTCGTGAAAAAGAAAGATGGTTCCATGAGACTTTGTATAAACTATAGTTTGTTGAACCAGGTTACAATTAAGAACAAATATCTATTACCACGTATCAAGGATTTGTTCGATCAATTGCAGAAAGCTAAGGTATTTTATAAGATCGACCTCAGATCTAGATATCATCAATTGCGGATTAGGAGTGAGAATATTTCGAAGACAACTTTCCGAACTAGGTATGGTCACTACGAATTTGTAGTAATGCCTTTTGGACTTACGAATGCTCCTGCGATATTTATGGAGATGATGAATAGGCTATTTTGCGCTTATCTGGATACTTTTGTGATCATCTTTATTGATGACATTCTTATATATTCGGAGACTGCAGAGCAACACAAAGATCATCTTAGAATAGTATTGGAGACTCTCAGAAAACATCAACTGTTTGCGAAATTTTCCAAATGCGAATTTTGTCTTAAGAAGGTCATGTTTTTAGGTTATGTTATCTTCCGTGATGGCGTATCAGTGGACTCGATGAAGGTTGAGGCTGTATTGAGTTGGAGTCAACCAAAGAATGTCAGTGACATTAAAAGTTTTCTTGGTCTGGCTGGTTACTATAGAAGATTCATTCAGGTTTTTTCACGGATTGCCATGCCCATGACCAAGTTACTAAGGAAAGGAATTAAATTTGAATGGATGGATGAATGTGAGGAGAGTTTCCAGATACTAAAGAAGAAACTTACAATTGCTCCAGTTTTAGTTTTACCAACAGGCCATGGTGGTTTTGTAGTCTACTCTGATGCGTCAGGAACATGATTGGGATGCGTTCTGATGTAGAATGGGAATGTAATAGCTTATGCTTCTCGCCAACTTAAGAACCACGAGCGTAATTATCCAACTCATGATCTTGAGTTAGCAGCCGTGGTTTTTGCCTTAAAGATGTGGAGACATTACTTGTACGGGGAGACGTTTGAAGTATTCACAGATCATAAAAGTCTTAAGTATCTCTTTTCTCAGAAAGAGTTAAACATGCGACAACGACGATGGTTGAAATTTATAAAAGATTATGATTTTTCAATTTCCTATCATCTTGGAAGAGAAAATGTTGTAGCTGACTCTTTAAGTCGCAAAACCGAGGGTACACTGTAAATGATGGAATTTAATGGAAGCATTTATTGACTGGAAGCCGTGTGAGGATGACAAAGGAAACATCAGATTATCAAATCTAGTGGTTCTTCCTGAGATCCTTACTAGAATTATTGATGGTCAGAAGGAGGATCCACAATACGAGAAGTTTAGAATATTGGCTCAACAAGGAAACTCACATTTTACCCTGAAAGAGGATGGAAGTATTTGGATGCAAAAGCGACTTTGGGTTCCTAGCAATCCCGAGTTGAAAAGAAAACTGTTAAAAGAAGCACATAAAACCAAGTACACCATATACTCAGGGAGTATGAAAATGTTTAAAGATTTACAAAAAGGGTATTGGTGGAATGGTATGAAACGTGAGGTTGCAAGTTATGTCTCAAAGTGTCTGACTTGTCAGCAGGTCAAGATGAAACATCAGAAACCTGGAGGAATGATGCAACAACTGGAGATTCCTCAGTGGAAGTGGGAAGAGATCACTATCGATTTTGTGGTGGGTTTGCCCAAAACACGAAGACAACACGATGCTATTTGGGTAATAGTGGATCGACTTACAAAATCAGCTCATTTCCTACCCATAAGGATCACCCAATCTCTGGAGAGTCTAGCAGATTTATATATTCGAGAGGTTGTTCAGTTACATGGGGTACCCGTATCAATCATATCGGATCGTGACCCAAGGTTCACTTCCCGGTTTTAGAGTCAGTTACAACAGGCATTGGGTACGAAGTTGAAGCTGAGTACCGCCTTTCATCCCCAAACCGATGGTCAATCCAAAAGGACTATTCAAACGCTCGAAGACATGTTGCGAGCATGTATGCTGGATTGGAAGGGCGAATGGGATGAACAAGTGGTTTTGGCTGAGTATGCTTACAATAATAGTTACCATGCAAGTATTGATATGACTCCTTTTGAAGCTCTGTATGGAAGACCTTGCAAATCACCGATTTATTGGGATACAGTGGGTGGACGTTCTTTAGAACCACCAATCGTAATACAACATTATACTCAGCAGGTCAAAATGATTCGAGATAGATTAACATCCGCTCAGAGTCGTCAAAAGAGTTATGCTGATCGGAGGCACCAAGAACTTACTTTTGGTGTGGGAGATCGGGTTTTTGTGAAAATATCGCCCACAAAAAGTGTGTTTTGATTTGGTAAGAAGGGAAAATTAAGTCCAAGATATGTGGGACCCTTCGAGATTCCGGAACGGATTAAAGAAATAACATATCGAGTCGCTTTACCTCCCCAGTATGCACAAATACGTAATGTGTTTCACGTTTCGATGTTGCGAAAATATCTACATGATCTGTCTCATGTTATTCAGTATGAGGATGTGAATATAAAGGAAGACCTAACGATGGACGAAAAGCCGGTGGAAATATTGAAAAGAAGCGAGCGAGCCTTACGATCTAAAGTTATTTCTTTCGTCAAGGTGAGGTGGCAACAACATGGTATAGAGGAAAGCACATGGGAGCCTGAAGCTAGTATGAGAGAGAAGTATCCCAATCTGTTCAAGTAAAGTTTTGTTTCTTTCAGGTAAATTTCAGGGATGAAATTCTTTTTTTAGGGGGTGAGGATGTAATAACTACGAAAAATAGGGAGATTTGGGTCTTGGATCCCTTCACTGGATCCAAATGGAGTAGGCAATAGGGTACAAACTATATAGGTTGGGTCGAATCCACCATGGACCCAGATGGATCCACTTAAGGATTTGCCCAAGTGGTGTCATTTCGAACCCACGTCATGGGGGTCTGCCAGTTTGAATGGGTTCATAACCGATTACAGACCCGGATCCACTTTAGAGTAGATTTGGTACTGTGGGTTATCGGGTTCGGACCCAGACCCATTTTTCTTTTTATTTAAAACTCGAGCATCAGAATCATGCCTAGGGCACGATTCTTGCCCAAGAGTGCAGATAGCAAGATCGGGGAAAGGGGAGGGGTTACATAAGGTAATCAACTCTCCTGGTTCATCGGAGATAGGGGGTCGCCACTATACAGGAGGAAGGTGAGGGAGGTCTCAAACAACTCTCGTTTTGATTTTCTAATCTCTTACCTCCCACCTTTCATCTCTTTCTTCCTCTCTGAAAATTCTGCGCACGCCGGTGGAGTCACCATCGTTAGAGATACCCCGACCACCTGCTGTCGCCATCGTCGACATTCTTCTCACAACAGACATCGATCACAATTGAGGTAGGGTTCTGTTCTGATGGCATGGGTATGGGTGGTTTCGGTGTGGGGGCAGTAGATGAAACCCAAATAGGTTTTTTCTGATCTGATTCATTCTTTCAAACACATTGGTTTTCTTGATCTTATATGCTTATGATCAGATAGGTTTCTCCTGACTTGATTCATTCTCTGGAACATATTGATTTTCTTGATCGTATATGCTTTTGATTAGATGTTTTTTTTTCATGATTAGATTCATTCTCTTGAGCGTATTGGTTTCTTGATCATATATGTTGTTGGTCTGATTGATTCTTCTTAGTTAGATTGATTCCTTTTAACTGATTGCATTGACTTCTAAATAATTTGTGAAGCAGGGTGTCTTGAATCTGTCAGCATCTGATTTCCATTCAATAAGGACAACATAACATAGATTCCTTTAATTTCTTTAACTTCTTGAATAAACCTGAGTTCTTGATGCTTGTGTCGGATTCCAGATTAACTAAATTCTGTATATGCTAATAGATTCCATTTTGTTGTTATAAGCATAGAATTTCATGGGTTGTTGTTGATTTTGATTTTTCTTTTGAAACAAAAAAATGTATTATGAAAGGGAAGGGTAGTAAACATACTTTCATTGAGGGAGTATATCTTGCTTGAACAGTCTTACCTATATTATAATGGGTGATCCATACAGCATATCTCACGTTATAAAGAACACGTTAAAACTGTATATCATTTCACACTACATGCAAGGTTATATTTAGGAGTAGTTATTTATGTTCATGTTTGATTTCAACTAGTGTTGTCAATGGTATACTGCCTCTCTGTGCATGAGTTGTCATGTTTCTTTTAAACCATATCGATGCATTTTTCTGACTAACTGCAATCTATATTGGACGGTTGTCTGCTAAAAATGGTTTAACACAAATTTCAAAATAGCTGATTTTTTTTTTTGAAAAGATATCTAGTTGGGATAATTTGGTTAGAACAATATGTGAGGGTATGTGATACTTTTATTAACAAAGCAGTTGGGTTATACGTAACAGATAGATACCTATGATGGGTATTCATGTTTAGTATATTGTGAACAATGAACATAACATGTGACAAAGGAAAGTTTGGGACTCAATGTTTGAGTGTGTGTATTACTAAGAATGGGGTTAATGCTATGACAGTGATTAGAAGTTGTGAAAATGTTCTAAACTTCGGGAAAATAACTAAATTAATAAAACCTCATTATTGAGTTGAGAGCTACCTTGGAGAGGGTGGGTGATACAAGACTTCGAGGACTTGTGTTTGGTGTCGAGCGTGAAGCGGTTCGTGGGTCTCCGTCCTCGGAGTGAGGGACCAAGACTACCTATGTGTCCTAGGTGGTAGTCTCACGTCTTCTGCAGAAGTTAGGGATGTATCTTGTTTTGATTTGAGCCCTTGGGAGATTCTCTCGGCTATTGGTCGCTCCCTTGGGGATTCAGTCTCCGTTAGAATGCTCAGGTTAATAAAATACCTGGAATAATATACTCTCGAATGTTCTCTTCTGAGATGGTCACCTGTGCCCGTGTGTACCCACGGGATAAGATAATTAAACATCATTTAGAAGAGTAGGCATCACAACCAGTGAAGACACTAGCGAGATATTTGTAAGTTTTAATTTCTGATGCTTTATATTATCAACTTGTAAACTTGTAAAATTTTTACTTTGTGGATACGAGGTAATTAAATTGTTATATGAAAGTGTATATGTTATTACATTGACTGTGGCATATCTCTCTTGCTTATTGATGTGGCATAATTGTTATTGGTATATAACTGCTCACCTGCTCATGTACATAAATTTAGATCTTTGTTACATAGTGCTTACTTGTCTTGATATATACTAAAGCTCAACCACGACACTCATACCACACACTTGATTCACGATATACTTGCACTATCAGTACAGAATTCTTGCTTAGACGTGGTAGTCTAATTCCTATCTTTTTTCTTAACCTTTAAGGTCATGAGTAGTCACCACAAGCGGTTACAGGAGAGGTTTCAATATCTGTTTGATGTACTGGTTCCCTGGCCAACTTGTAACTGATATGCAATCATGGATTCGTTCTTTGTAAATATAGTTTTGTAAAGTTTCATGAACTAAAGTGGAATAAAGGATGTGTGGATTGTTTGAAGATCTTTTTACCTGTATTGCTCCATTCACTTAACCATGAGTTATAAAATGATTCCTCTGTATGAAAAAAATCCCGGTGTTTCTGGGTTAAGTTTTTGGGGCGTTATACTTAGCATCAAAATTTGGTGCAGTTCCAAAGACTTAAGTACCTTTTCCCGCCATTCTTGCCATGAAATGACGGTTTGAGAAAAGGATAAAAATATCCTCTATCCATAAAATGGAGGATGATCTTAACTCTTCAAAGTCCAAATGTTTCATTTTCGCTTTAAGCAGTAAACTCTCTTGATACCGCCAGATCATCCTTTGACAACGCACCATCTGCTGTAACAAGAGCTCTCTTTGATGACACACCCTTTACCGTTGTCTGTTATCGCCGGAGCACCTTTTGCCATCATCTGTGTAGTGAGAGCACCGTTGCCACCATCGATTGCATCTACCTTCTGGGTGTTTCTTCTCTACTGTCAGATTACCAAAACTCTTGTTGTTTCAATGAGTTTCGTGTAAGGTTTTGTTATGTAAATAAATCGATTTATAAATTTGAATGCTAAATCTTATAACTTGTTGTACTATTCATGCTAAATAATACTTATTTTCATACAAAAACAAATCGATTTATACCTATCCACCTTCTGGGCATCGAAAAACAGTTAGCACGATTTATTCTTATGAAGGTCAAACATTACAACGATATGTACTTATGAGGGCAAAATTTCTATAATGATTTGTACGTTTGAATGCAACAATGATTTATACATTTAATGTAGTAGTGATTTGTACATTTGATGCAACAACAATTTATACGTTTAAAGTAGTAGCGATGTGTATTTATGATTTATGAAGTTACCACAATTTGTACTTATGTTTGTTAAATCGTACAACAATGTTTACTTATGAAGCCCAAACGTTACAACGATATGTACCTATGAAGGGTGCGATTTCTACAACGATTTATAAGTTTGAAGCATGAACGATTTATATATTTAAATCAATAGCGATTTGTATGTTTGAAGCAGTAACAATTTATACGTTTGATGCATTAGCGATGTGTAATTATGAAGTTACCTCGATTTGTACTTAAGTTTGCTAAATCTTATAACGATGTTTACTTATGAAGCCAAATATTGCAATAATTTGTAATATTGGTGATTGTATAACGAATGTGATAATTTATAATAATATATACTTGGGGAGACAACTATAATATATAATGATGCAGTTAAATTTATGTGTTATGGAGGTTAGCAATGACTAAAATTCGTAAGACAAGAAAGCCTTCGCCGCTCGAGGGGATGACTACTAGAAAAATTATCCTCTAGTCTGATATATATGAGCATTATGAAACATACCAAAATATAATGAAGATTGAGAACAATAAAGACATGGACAAAGCGTTGAAATTTTATAATACGAAGCCCGATCCATCAAATATTGATGATGAAGATCAAAGGAAGAAGGATGAGGAAGAAGAAGAAGAAGAAGGATGACGAAGAGAAGGAAAAGCAAAGGAAGGAGGAGGAAAATGAAAAGTAAAGGAATAAAAGGAAAATAAAGGAGGAAGAGGAGGAGAGGGAAAGGCAAAGGAAGAATAAGGAGAATGGGGAAGAGAAAAAAAGGCAATTGATAAAGAAGAATAAGGAGAATGGGGAAGAGAAAAAAAGGCAATTGATAAAGAAGAAGAAGGAGGAGAAGGAGGAGGAGGAGAAGGGGGAAAGGCAAAGGAAGAATAAGGAGAAGGAGGAAGAGAAGGAAAGACAATTGAAAAAGAAAATGGAAAAGGAGGAAAAGAATGAAAGGCAAATGATGAAGATAGAAGAGGAAAGGCAAAAGAAAAAATATCAGGATGAGAAAGAGAAGGAAAAACAAAGGAAAGAGAAGGAGGACGAGGAAGAGAAGGAAAGGCAAAGGAAGAAAAATGAGGATGAAGAAGAGAATGAATGGCAAAGGAAGGAGAAAGAGAACAAAGAAGAGAAGGAAAGGCAAAAAAGGGAGAAGGAGGACGAGGAAGATAAGGACAAAAAAAGGAAGAAGCAGGAGAAGAAAGAGAAAGAAAGGGAAGAAAAAAAATCAAGAATAGAAAGAGAACGAAAGGGAAAGGAAGAAAGAAGTAAAAAAGCAGAGAGAGGTGAATGAGCGAAAGAAGGAAGAAGTAGAAAAGTAGAGGAGGGAGACGGCGAAGCGAAGGAGAAACAAGAAAGGCAGAGGAGGATAGAAGGAGGAGCGAATGAATGAGGAACAAGAAAGGCAAAGGAGGGAGGAGGAGGAGCGAATAATGGAGCAACAAGAAAAGCAAAGGAGGGATGGAGGGGACGAAGATGAGAAATGTGTGACCATGATACGTAAATTGCTCTTGTCTGTCACAATTTACTATGATAGGTATTATTATGTATAGCGATTACGGTGATAGTGATTACTATATATAGCGATTATTGTGATAACGATTACTATGTATAACAATTATTGTGATAATGATTACTACATATAGCGAATACTATGACCTGTGTATAGCGATTACGTAATAATTTACTATGATAGGTATTATTATGTATAGCGATTACTGTGATAGCGATTACTATGCATAGCAATTACTCTGATAGCGATTACTATATATAGCAATTACTGTGATAGCAATTACTATGTATAGCAATTATTGTGACCTATGTATAGTGATTACCGTAAGAGCGATTAGTACGTATAACAATTACTTTGATATCGATTATTGTATATACGATTATAGTGATAGCGAGTGTACAACGATTATTATATATAGCGATTACTGTGTATAGCGACATGTAGAAGTACAAATTGGACTAATTGTGAGAAGTAGAGCACCAGGTGAAAAACTCAAAGGGCGGTGTCAGTGGCTTGTAATTCTATCATGGTATGGACATCTGAGTGAATATTAGAAGAACCGATTACGAAATATGCACTTTGGCGGCCTTCTAGACCAGTATTATTTTGAAACATGTTGGAACACCATGACCCACCTGGTCAATAAGTGGAATCATAAGACAAACACAATTCAATTTGATGGTTTTGAGATCACCATGACACTAGAAGATGAGGCACAAATTACTGATCTTAAGTGCCATAGAAGTGCTTTCCTAGCACAAAATTCAAACTATAACACAATTGACTAGTGCACAACTCTTCTAGGAATGTCGATAGAGGACTGGGGTCAATGTATTTTTAGTGGAAGCAATTCTACATCGATGAAAGTTTCTTCTTTTCACAATAAATAGGAAGGTTGGTCCACTACATGTGCATCTGAAAGAGCTGACCAAGAGTTGCATGACTTTCTTCTTTATTTTTTTGGACTTACTTTATTTTCGAATTTGTCTGGTTTGAGGTTAAGTTACCTGTCGCTGCTGTTCTTGGAAGACTTAGATGAAGTCGACAACTATGCATAGGGTGTTGCTATGCTCGCACACTTGTATAGTCAACTTTACCATGTGAGTAAGGGTACAAAAACCGTCAGAGAGTTTTGGCCATTTATCCAGGTAATTATTTATTATATATTTACTAATTGTAGACTAAGATCATTGAAGGTTATAGTTTTACTAATATATTGTTTTTGTAGTCCTGAACGTGGAAGCATATTGTCGCCTTGCATCCTCAGTGTAGCCCTGCAATTTGTGGTTTTCCTAAGATCGGCCGATGGGCTACAATAAATGTCAAGGAGAATAATGCTAAGTTCATTTTAGATGGTCTGTAATTAAATGAGGTAAGTGGTTTAAAATCATTTACCATCATTTTTTTTTTATCATTCATTAGTATAAATCGATGAAATGTTTAACATTCTTAAGTAATCATCGCTGCATGATTTTGTCTTTGTTAGTACAAATCGTTATCACATTAACATTTTGCATTCATTAGTATAAATCGTTCTAATGTTTAACATTCTTAAGTAATGATTGTTGCAAGATTTTATATTCCTTAGTCTAAATCGTAATCGCTTTAGCATTTAACTTTCATTAGTCTAAATTGTTGTAATATTTAATATTCTTAAGTAATCATCGCTGCAAGATTTTGTGTTCATTAGTACAAAACATTATCGCATTAGCATTTAACATTCTTTAGTATAAATCATTGTAATGTTTAGCATTCTTAAGTAATGATCATTGCAAGATTTTGTCTTCGTTAGTATAAAGCGTTATCATTTTAGCATTCATTATTGTGAATCATTATAATATTTAGCATTCATTAGTGTAAAATATTTTAATACAAAGCGTTCATTAGTAACAATCATTATAATATATTTAAAACTCATAATTCTAAATCGTTTCAATATTTAACATTCATTAGCATGAATAATTATGTCTATGCCTAAACCACAATCTCCAATGTACAAGTTGTGTGGAGATTGTATGGAGAAGGAGAGCACAAGAACCAAGAGGTTGTTGCTGAGGCTGCGAGACTGTCTCACTGCGATATTTGGTTGTTTAACAAATTTGAAGCCGAGTTGCAGCATGGTAGTCGAGTTCTCTTATAAGCTGACTTGGGACAGTCGACCTCGAAGCAGCCTATGGTAGTGACAAGGAAGATGAATAGTGGTGGGGCCAGGAACATGAATTGACACAAATGCTTCAGAAAACAATTGGATAGCTAAAACCAAAGAGGTGTTCATGCCATAACATATGATTATAAATAACAACAATATAACCCTAACTATTCAAAAAAATATTGGGAACCCATGCATCAAAATTTGGAGATTGAGAAAAAGCAACATAGAAGTAAGGTCCCTCCTGTCCCCCAGCATGTTGTCTCTCAGCATAGAAATAACGTTCATCGTGTCCCTCCGGCTACAACTATGATTCTCTCAGTTGCAGTACACGATGTGGAACTAACACAACTCACAAAGAAGAAGGTAGTCTCCGCCACAAGGTTATAGATGTTGAAGAGGGAGAATAAGGAGTTACGGAAGTAGGTGCAGAATTTGAGGAGACAAATGCAATCACAATATGGTACACTGGTATAAATGATTACCAATGGTTTTAATAAGATTGAGGGAACCAAGAGGCCACCTAGAAAAGAGAGTCCACCAAGGAAAAGAAATAGACGATTTGTATGTCATAGTTCATTTGAGTCGTCAAGTGCCACTGAATAAACATTATGTAATTTTTGTATCCCGATAATTATTTGTTGTAATTCTATAATTCTTTGTTGTAATTCTATAATTTTTTTTTGTAACATGACATTGTATAATTGTATAATTCTTTTTTAATAAGTGCAACACACAAGTGCCACTGAACAAATCGTTGTAATGTTCAACTTTCATAAATAAAAATTGAAGAAGCGTTTAGCGTTGTGTGTACTGTGAAAAATTACGATTTGCTTTTACGAGTTGTCTTTCTATCATGATTTGCCTTATGATTGATAAAAGGCTGAAACAATTTGAACATATGAAGGCTACGTGCTATCGCGATTTGCTTGATACCGATTGGCTTGCAAGCAATAATAATTCTTTATTGTAATGTAACTATATAATTCTTTCTATAAGAGATCGCAATTTATTTTTTATAGAGAAAGTGTTCTATCACGATTTATACAACCACGAACATAAAGCAAAAATGATTTGTCCTATCGCGATTTGTGTTTATGAGCTTTGTCTTTGTGAACGATATGTCCTATCACAATTTATACGATGATTGATTAATAAAAGGCAAAAAAAAAAAAATCGACACGATGTTTAGACTTAGTAAAGTACAAATCAAGGTAACTTTAACGATACAAATCAAGGTAATTTCATAAATACAAATCGATTTCGTTCACAAAGACAAACAAAGACATATCATTGTCATGGTAACTTCATAACTACAAATCGACGTGGTTTACCACCACATTTATTTACAAAAAATATGAGTATCTAGTTACAATACATCATGACCAATGGTTTGGCTTAGATACAATACATGACCATCATTATCAAAGAAAACATACAACAACATCCAAATTTTGTTTTCTTAAGTAGGATCTATTTGGGTATCAATTTGAATTCAGATCCAAACAAAGTCATTTTACCTTTATGAGATCTAGTTAGGTCTCAAATAGATCCAAAATCCTTATTTACTTATTGGATTTCAATTGGATCTCCAAATGGGTCCAAATATTAATTTACATAATTGTATCTAATTGAGTCTTCAAGTAGATTCAAAATCTTATTTTCTTAATAGGATCCAATTTGTTCTCTAAATAGATCTAAAATACTTTTTATATTAGAGGAGATCTATTTGAGTCTTAAATGGATTCAAATCTCTTATAGGTTTGGTCCAAACCCTGATCTGAGTCTAAACTCTTTCCATATCCATTTGGGTTGACCCAAATACTCCGCAAAGATCTCATAATTATTTCAATTAAACAATAAATAACTTGAATAAATGTTGAAATATTATCGATAATGAATTTGCTAATTAGTCAACCGATAAGTTTTTAGAAAAAAAGCTTCTAATGAATTAACTATAATAATTCACAGAAATATCTTTTTAATTCATTTTGAAATTCTAAAAGATTTATGAACTTTATACAAATTTTCTCTCTTATCTGAACTTCCTTTTCAAATATCTAAATTTGAGAATTTGTATTGTTTAGGTATTTTACTTCACAAAAAGTAACATGCCAACTTGTGCTTTCAGATCCAGGTAGCTTGTATTGATCCAAGGTAGTTGTGAGATATAGATGTTGCAACAAATATCACGATTTATACATTGACGTCTATGTCCGCCACAATGATTTGCCTTTGTTACTAAAATATTGTTATAGTATAAAACTTAAATTGATGTGATTGTAAGTCAATTTTTATTTATCAAGTTACCTTAATTTGTAGTTTACCAATAAACATCCCGTTGATTTGTTTTTTCTTTTTATCAGTCATTGTGTAAATCGTGATAGGACAAATCATTTTCGACTTGTACTTTAAAGCCATCAAGTAACATGCCAACTTATGCTTTCAGATCCAGGTAACATGTATTGATCCAAGCTAGTTGTGAGATACAGATGTTGCTACAAATATCATGATTTACACAATGACGTCTATGTCCACCACAACGATTTGCCTTTGTTACTAAAATATTGTTATAGTATGAAACTTAAATCGATGTGGTTGTAAGTCGATTTATATTTATCAAGTTACCTCAATTTATACTTTACCAATAAACATCGAGTCAATTTGTTTTTTCTTTCTCTTTTTCGCCTTTTATCAATCGATGTTTTCTTCAAGATGATGATGATGACATCTTATGTGTAAACTTCGATGAGAATTTGCAGAAGGAAACTCTATAAGTAATTTTGTATGTATGAAACCACTATCAGTTATACATTTACGTATGCTATGGGTATGTATATTAACACATGCATATTTATTGCAAACAAACTATATACGATTTCGTCATGTATATTTAAAGCAATGCAACAACTAATACTAGACGCGTCGTCAACCCTTATTTCATAGTATATCGGTTCTCTTATATATTTATTTTTTTTATTTACTCTTGTTGCTTCGTGTTTTAACCTTACTATTATCACTTTTTCGTTCAACAAAGTTTCATCCGCCAACTGTCATATGCCACTAGATTTCAAGATGGACTATAATGCTGGGGTAACGAAAAGCCAACATCCATCTGCAATAACAAAACAATGCCTTAATGACACTCACAACTACATACGTTTTTCAACAATAGCATAATGGCACTTGTTGGAATGTTTGTGTTATTATTTTTTTTTCATATTGCCTAACGAAAACGAAGAAAAATAGAAGACTGTAAAAAGAGATGACCGACAAATCCCCCAATGAGGCCCACCAATGATCGAACCAGTTGATCGATTTATAGTTATCTCCACGAGGTAGGAATAAACCCGAGAATATTTTGTAACACAAGTCAAGAACGTGAAGGCGGCAATGTGTTGTAATACAAGCTAAAAACCAAGGCAGGAATCTGGACTCGCGGGAATGTGCAAAGCTATTTATGGGAGGAGATTTCCTTCATACACATATCTATCTTACTTGAGGATGTTTCCGTCAAACATATACCTATCTTTTTTATATGTTATTTATCTTTTTTATGTCATTTTATTATAAAATGGGTAACATTGGCATATGAATTATCGCGGGTCCTAAGATATTCCTCCGTACACACCCGAACACACGAATTTGTCTTAAGGGGAGAACACACAACCCCCTCTCTCTCTCTCTCTCTCTCTCTAGAGAGAGAGAGAGAGAGAGAGAGAGAGAGAGAGAGAGAGAGAGAGAGAGAGAGAGTTTATGGCTTCTACTGACACCATGAACTGCTTCTAACCAGGGCGCCATCAAGGCCTTCATTTAGATCCTTCCTCTACTCGGTTCTCCTCCTCCTGCAATATGGTTCTTCCTTCACCATAAACAAAACCTCATGCTTTCATTCAAGAACAGAGGCGGGGGTTACAAAGAGAAGGAACGAGGTGTCAAAGAAGGCCATTTTCATCAACCAATGGTCATATCACAAGAGGATACTCCTACTCTCCTGCAAGATGAGAAAACCAGCACCTCTCAAAAGAGACGACCAAGCTAAATCCATTTTTCTAACACAAGCAACCAATGTCAATACTGCCGAGCTACCAAAGAGAAGAAACTGTGTGCCCTTACATCAATTCCACAACAAGCCAGTTGCCAAAAAAACAGAAGCAATCACTTCACTCAGAACAAATATCCATCAATGCACAATGTGCGGTGAAGCCTTCTCAAGGCCCCATCTCCTAGACCACCACCAAGCCATAAAACATGCAGTTTCAGAGCTCACTGAAGGAGACTCAGGAAGAAACATACTTCAGATCATATTCCAAAGCGATTGGATGAAGAGGGAGAGACATCCACAAATTCTAAGGATCCTCAAGATACACAACAGTCCTAAAATCCTCAATCGGTTGGAAGAATATAGAGAAGCAGCGATGGCAAGAGCATCAAGAACAGGGAGTAGGAGGCAGCAGAGATGCTTGGTCGATGGTAATGAGCTCTTAAGGTTTCACTGTTGCACTTTTGCTTGTTATCTTGGCTATGGAGGAAACGACAGCCTTTGCAATCAGCGATTTTGCAGTGTTTGTGGGATTATAAGATCTGGGTTCTCTTCAAAATTGGATGGAATTTTCACATATTCAAGCAGTGATAAGGCACACCCATCCATGGCCGAAGATCTAGAGGAGGAGTTCTCCTTCATGAATGCTAAGACGGCTATTCTAATCTGCAGGGTGATTGCTGATCGAATTGCGCAAGACCAACAACTTGATTTGAAGGAGAGCTATGACTCTGTGGCGGGGCAGTGGGGGGGTTATTCAGGTTTGGAGGAGTTATATGTGTTTAGTCCAAGAGCAATTCTTCCTGCTTTGTGATCATATATAATATATAAGTAGTCTTTTTTCCCCCTTTCTTCCTTTCTACGTGGTTTAGTAATTTCTTTAGCTTTGTATAACCTTGTCATCCATTGTATAATTCTTAACCGGCCTTCAAGGCGTTTGTAAATCAAAGCAGACAACCTATCGTCAGTTTGTCCGTTTATTCCAGTTATATATGTGTGTATATGAAATATTGTCCACTCGTGGGTTCTGAAGCTCCTGATTGAAATTCACACGGTCAGGTCTTGTTGACCTATGGATATCTTTAATATGGTCAAAATCGATGCTTTGTGTTGTATATTTTAATGAAAAATATGATTTTTGAGGAGCAAAAAATCAATGCATTGTAAGCTATTGATTTTTCATCCCTCAGAAAATCATGACATACATGATCCTAGGACCAGTTTCTACTAAGCTAAATACGTAGATCACATTTGACAAAAAAAAGTTTTTCGTTCATGAGTTTAAAAACTATTGAGTTAACCAATATCTTCTCATATATATGGAAAGTATTTGATATCTTTGTGGATAAAGAACCCTTAGTTGGAACTCAGAGTGGAAGGTTATTTTGACCAAATCTAACCCCATGAATGTATTCAACATGATCAAAATAGTAGGAATAGACTCTTGAATTGTATTTTTTCGACATATAGGAGGATTGAAAATTTGATAAACTGTATGCTATTGATTTTTCAACCCCTGAAAAATATTGCATATATGTCAGAATAACATGATCTAAACACTTATTTCTACTAATTAACCGAAATATATAGATCACATTTGGAGAGTTGCAAAGAAATTAAAAAATATTACAGTTTTTTTTACTCAAACGTTCCTTACCCATGAGGGTAACACACACACATACACACACACACACACACACACACACACACACACACATATATATATATATATATATATATATATATATATATATATATATATATATATATATATATATATATATATATATATATATATATATATGAAAACTGAAATATATAAACTAGTATGAACTGAGATTTTCATAGAGTTTTTTGCAAATCTAACCCTTCAGATGCATTCAGATTGGTCCATTTGCATGAAACTGACTATTGGATCATTGTAATCGGATCAAGAAATGTGATTTTGTATGCTTGAATATTTACAAAAATTTTGAGCCGTTGATTTTCAAGCCTTAAAAAATCATTCTTATACATTGTAATCAAATGATCTAACTGTCTGTTTCTGTAAAACCAAACATGTAGATCACATCCTTATTGTGAAATTTTAGAAAAAAAAACTATGAAAATCTCAGTGCATATCAATTTTCATATTTTGCTGGTTTACAATATGTTTACCAACCAAATATGTTTATTAGTATGAACCGAGATTTTCATAGGGTTCTTTACTTTTTTTCTGAATTCATAGTTTTTTTTTTACTTTTTTTTCGAAAATTTTACCATACTGATGTGATCTAGACACTTGGTTTTATAGAAACTGATTCTTGGATCATCCAATTACGATGGATAAAAAAGATCTTTTAAGGGTTGAAAATCAACAGCTTAAAATTTTCATAAATATTCAAGCATAAAAAATCATATCTTTTGATCCAATTATGATGATTTAAAAGTCGATTCCTAGCAAATAGACCATACGAAATGCATCTGCAGGGTCAGATTTGCAAAAAAATCTATAAAAATCTCGATTAATACCAACAAACATATTTGGTTGGTAAACTTATTCCAGCTTTCATATATATATATATATATATATATATATATATATATATATATATATATATATATATCATTCTCCATAGGAAGGGTGTGTGGATGTAAGAGCCCAACTCCTAACCGTTCACTTTCACATTTGATGCGATCGTGGAGACTCAAGGGTTTACAATCCACATTGCATGTGAAGGAAGCCGAGTCAGGGCTTATTCATGGCCTACGGTTTGGCGACGACAATGCTGTGGGGTCATTTCACTGATCAAACTATCAGGAATGTTAGGTTCCGAAAGAAAGAGCACTGGCACCATGCATTCAGTAGGAGGTTGCCTACCTCTTCCAATGTAGAGTAGAATCAACGAGCCTTCCTCTTATCTAATGAGACCGAACGAGAAGTTAGTTTCCTGCACTTGGATTCATAGAACTTTGGGGCCTTTTTCAACATGTGTTAGCGAGCTAGCAGCCATTAATTTACAAGGTGAAATATTTGATGGTTTTGGAGGACAAGTTTCTCACCCCTGGTTTTATGTGTTCTACAAAATCCCAATTTGGTCACTTTGTTCCTGTCCCATATCTTAAATTTTATTGATGCTCTAGGTTTGAACTTTGCCTATTAATTACCAAGATTGGCAAACTGATCTACGAGCCAGCTCGTTTAGGTAAATGACCCGAGCACCAACATGGCAAGCTGGGCTCGTATAAGCTCGTTTTACATATTATATATGCATAATTATATATTATATAATATATATCTTATATACATAATATATATGTTTTATATAGGTGTTATGCATATTTTATATGGAATGGGTGGTAGCAGCGCAATCACTAGGAGCGCAACAGGAGCAGGATGACGTTGAGTATCCAGTGACGACTTTTGTCCCTGCTAAAGGTCCTAGAACTTTTGTCACTGCTAAAGGTCCCAGAACTTTAGCGCGATAAAAGTCAGCGCTAAAAGTGTTTTTGCGAAAACAGTGATGCTGAGCATCCATCGTGCATCCTGCTGGTAGTTGCGCAGTTACCACTTTTTTATTTTATATGTATTATACATATATTATATACATTTTATATATTATCAAGTTTTAAAAATATTTAAAAAACAAGTTCTTTTAAAAATGAGCCAGCTCGTGATGAGCTTGGGCTCGGCTCGACTCGACTCGTGTCAAGCTTATGACTCATGATGAGCCGAGATCGAGCTGAGTCCGAACAGGCCAAGCTCGACTTGTTCAGCTCGTTTACCAGCCCTAGTTCACACCCTTGGGAGGTAAATTAAGATCATTTCATCTATATACTCTTTAGTAGGAGTTGCCTTTTAGATCACGAGAATCCAACATGTTTCTAAGTTTTTTTAGTGATCCAAAAATCGATGACCATAAATGCAACAAAATTTTCTGAATAAAAAATGTTATTGTTGTCAAATCCCAGTAAATCGACAATGCTGAATATGGTGCTAGATTGAGCCAAAATGGCTGGAATCACGAGAGATCACAACTAAACTGTAGGTACAATAGATTGTAGCCAAAGCTAAACTCATGAGCATAATCTTTAGCTGAGAAAGGTGTCATGTAGTTGGGATAAGGCTTGATTATGATAATGATGATGATAACCAAGTCAAATGAGACTTGGCTCACTCTAAGTGAGCCTGGTTTTGATTGAGAATTGATAATTTTGGTGACTAGTCGAGTCTTCAGAGGACTTGGACAAGCCTTACAAGAGAATTCGGTCAGTCAAGCCAAACATTGAAGTCGACAATAACCCTATTCAATACACAGCTTTAACCAATGGGGCTCTGCCTGGTTGGTAGGAGCTGTCAGTACATGTTTCCTTGTGGTGGGATGTTGCAGGTTCAAAGAGCTTTGTGTTTAGCACCATAGTTCAAGGAAATTATGAAAGAATGTTTAGCAATGACGTTTCTTGTCCAAACCAGATTTCTCCTGTAGTCTTTTTGCTGTGCTTGTACACTCGTACTCCTCACCAAGGAGATGCGATACTCGAGGCCTCTTTGGCTAATATTGAACACGTACCAATATAAGATAGGGCACGTATATGGTGTTAAATGAAGGTGGGAAACTATTGAGTAGAAATCATCTTCAGTTCATAGGTTCTAGATTAGTTTTAGATCGAACTTTATAGATGTGATTTATATTGTTTGTTTAGTAGAAAATGAGTTTTAAATTAACAGATTGTGATATGTAAGTAGGTTTTTCAAGGGCTTCAAAAATCAATGGTCCACAATGTACCAAACCATAATCATATTTTTAGGTTGAAAAAACATGTTCTATCGTCCAATCTTTAGCAAACAAACTACGCTGACCCCACCTATGTGGTCAAATTGACCCAATGCACCTATGTTTTCTAGCTCAATAGTTCTTCATTAGTACTAAAGCCTATAAGATGGAACACACTTTTGATTAATAGTGGAGATTATAGAACAATTTAAAAGTGGATAATGCCCCGAACAAGGATCCCATCATTTGAAATATGATGGGTTTCATCATACATTCAATCCTAACCATCCAATCGAAGGTTAGATGGTTCTCTTGGATGTCTAGGATTGAATGTATGATGGAATCCATCCTGTTTAAAATGATGGGATCCGTGTTCTACAGAACCAATAAAATAGAGTAGCCATGGTTAAAAAAAAAAAAGGTGTAAAACCTAAATATCTTAAAATTGCAATACTATCAAGTGTTCATGATATCGAGCAGCAGATTCTGTTGACAATGTTAGATCTAGAAATTAAGTAGATGCCAATTTGGTTGCAACTCAATAGGAAAATAAATTCGCCTTTTCCTTGACCCACAAGTAATTTGTGGTAGAGAACCCCTTTGGAGAGGAGTTGCACATGCGCCGTCGCTTTTCAAAGCCAAAGGGTCTAGTGTCCCATCACATGGCCATCTTGCACCCCCCTTTTGTCTAAAATGAACAGGGAGAAATCTCCACTCATCCTTAAAGTCATCCCCATCGTCATATTCTCCTGTCCCACTGTTGTAAGTTGTTTTGATTAAATTGGACCCTCTAGACAGATTCAGCTATGGTCAATTTGATGGAAAAAATCCTTGGATAATGTTTTTCGACAAAAACATACTTTTTCAATCAAAATATTTACAACCATTGATTTTTGAATTGTTAAAAGGACATGCAGGCAGGTCAGATTCTGACAATTCAAATGCTGATCTTCGATAAATGGATCAGATAGCATCTATGGAGTCTGATTTGATCAAAACAATATATAACACCTACCAAATGTCCATAAGGCCATTTTCAAAGGGGTACGACGACAGAGATGATTTTAAGGATCAGCAGATCCGGTTTAAATTAACCGCACCTACCAGAAGCCCAAAAGGACTGAACATAGGTACGTAGGCTTAAGGCATTTATGTCAAAGGACATCGAGAATTCAATACTCTTGGTTCACATCTCTAGTCACAAGTTCAAACCAACAGGCTCTCTCACTGGCAGAAAGGGTGGCTAAGGAACTCTAATCATCCATGTGGGCCACATAGCACGGCATCATTCCTTAGGGGGCCTCAAAACTTGAACTGTGAATTCACCTTTTTTCATAATCATCATCATCATCAAGCCTTATCTTTATATCTATAGCTATAACTTCTGTTACCGTACAATCCTTCATGTCACGTCTCCTTTCATGTCTTTAGTAGTTTTTCTTTTTTCTTAGTTTCTTTTTAATTGTATGATACTGGAAAGAATTATAAACTTAATAGACAAACTCAATAATTACTTTCACTACAATAAAAATGTCAAGTAGCGATGAAAAATTGTGACAAAAATAATTCATCGTAATTTTGCGAGAGAAAATTAGTCATTCTTAAAATAAAAATTAATTGCGGAATTTGCTAAAAAAATTTCTGTCTTAAAATCTGTCGCTAATTAGAGACAAAAATGTTTCGTCTCAAACTCCAGCACAACTTCACGATGGATGAGTGATAAAATTTTTTTGTTGCTCATCCGTCGCTAATTAGCGATAGATTTTGAGACAGAATTTTTTCATCGCTAATCTATCGCTACGTTTCGATGTAAAACGATGCAGTTAGGGCATGAAATTTACTCTGCTCTCTCTCCTCTTCCACCGATCAAAAGGGCACTGCACCTCCCCTCTCACCGCAACCCTCGTCCCTCTTCGCCCTCTCTCCTCTCCTGTCCGACCTCCAGCCTTCGAAGTGACGCCATCGTCGACCTCCTCTTCTTCCTCTCCCTCCCAGAGTCCTCTCCTCACCTCCTTCCTTCTCCATCCGCAGGCCGCCAAAGTGGTGCCATCACCGATCTCCTCTTCTTCCTCCACCTCCTCGAGTCCTCTCCTCACCTCCTTCCTTCCCCATCCGCAGGCTGGCAGAGCGGTGCCATCGCCAACCTCCTCTTCTTCCTCCCCCTCCTCGAGTCCTCTCCTCACCTCCTTCCTTCCCCATCCGCAGGTCGTCAGAGCAGTGCCATCGTCGACCTCCCATCCCCTCTTTTCTTCCCCTCCTTTCTTTTCTCCACCCCGCACCACCGCTGTTGTCGGGACTCACTTCGTCTCCATGATGAGTGCCGACCCGGAGGCCCTCCACTGTCGTGGTTCTCATCGGCCGATACTGGATTCTCCATTGGCCCTTCTTTATTTTTTTCTTTTTCTTTTTCTTTTCTGCCCTTGTTCGTGTGAGAATAGCGGCGAGCGATCGTATACCAGTTGAGCTCCATCCATCTCGTCGAGCCTCTGACCTATATCTGCCAATCATGAAGGTATGTTCAAGTGACGATAAGCTAATCGTTGTGTGTGTGTGCAACTGTAGCGTTCTCTCCTTGTGAGAAAGACGAGTAGATCATTTTATATTATATTATTTTGTATATTTGTGCTTTGCAGGTGCGTAACTGAACTAATTACGCGATGCTTAGTGCTAAGCATCACATGTGGCTACAAATACAATGCAAAAAGAAATAAAAAAAATGCAAAGGCAAAAACATGCAAATCAGGTAAATACCCATGGTGAGTAAGTGATGCAAGCACATCACATGTTATTTACTTTCTTGGATGCAACACTTTTCTGTTCACATATTCACTCAGTTGTGGATATCTAGGACTGCTTTGTTGGAGTTTGGAGATCATGCTGAGCATGATTTGAATGTATGAAAATAAAAGTGCCCTTATTTTTGTAGTTCGGAGTCCATGCTAGTCATGATAGTAGTTAGCAGGATATTAGATTGTGTTTGTTGTAGGTACATGTTTGACATTGTTGTGATATGAATGATTGAATGTATTGCAATGCTTGACGTGACTGTATCCATGCTTGCATGAAGTTACTTTCAAATTAATTATGCCCTCTATGTGAAATTATATTATGAAAACATGCTTAAATTGAATGTATCATGTTTATGAATGTGATTTCATCTTTCTAAATATCTTTGTGATATATATATATCAAATTATTATATCCACCAACAATGCATAATAAGTTTGATATTTTTTTTATCGATGCATTATTATGATTCTCTTTTAACTAGTAAAGATAATATCTGTAACATTATAGGATAAAATGGATGCAAATCGTGAATAGATATACCGTAGGATAGTTGATAATGCGGTGTTACTTGAAGATATGGATGGTGTTGACAGTTTTATTAAATTTGCAATGACAAGTGTCAGTACAGTAAATCCCATTGGTCGGATCATGTGCCTCTGCACGATGTGTAAGAACAATCGATTTTTAGAACCTCATGACATTAGACATCACCTATACATGAAGGGTTTTGTTAGTGATTATCAGAATTAGATGTTTTATGATAAAAAATTTTGCAGCAATTTTGATGTATGGGTAGATGTGGTGCACAATAATCCATATGTAGATTTGATATTTGATGTTGTAGAAACAGAACTGGGTGTTGCTATGGGTCTTAGTGATGAACTAACTGGGGTAGAGGAACAAGCACAAACGATGCAGCTAGTAGATTTTATGACTTACTTAGAAATGCTGATGAGCCACTGTGGAATGGTTGTGAGAGTCACATTATCTTGTATGCAGTTCTTTAACTACTGAATTTGAAGTTAGAATATAATTTGAGCCAATCATGTTTTGACCGTCTGTGCTCTATTGTGAAGACTATGTTGCCCAAAGATGAGAAATTGCCACAAAATTTCTATCGTGCGAAGGTTATGGTCAACGCTCTAGGTATGGGGTATCAAAAGATAGATGCTTATCCAAATTACTGCATATTGTATTTCAAAGATCAAGAAAATAACAGATCATGTGGGCATCCTCGGTTCAAGCCAAAGACAAGAGACAATGCTAGCACGAGGTCAAAAGAAGTGTTATACAAGTCACTCCGCTACTTCCTTCTCACTCCTAGATTGCAATGATTGTATATGTCTTCGAGGACAACTAAACACATGCGGTGATATGCAAATAAAGTTCAACATGATGAAGACAAGATCATGCATCCTGTTGACGTGGAAGCTTAGAAGCACTTTAATCATACTCATTAGACCATCGCAATAAAAGTGAGAAATGTTAGGCTCGATTTATGTATATATGAATTTAATCTATTTGAGGGTAGATCAACCCCATACTCATGTTGGCCAATATTTGTCACCCCATACAACCTTCCTCCAAGATTTTGTATGAAGCATCAAAATCTTTTCTTGTTTCTATTGATCCCCGGCCTGCCCTCTCCAGGCGAAAATCTTGATGTATATTTAAGACCATTGATTGATGAACTGAAAATATTGTGGAATGACGGTGTTCTCACATACGATGCAAACAAAAAGCAAAACTTCAATATGAAGGTTCTTGTTCTATGAACAATTAGTGACTTCCTTGTGTATGATATGTTATCTGGTTGGAGCACACATGAAAGGTTGACATGTCCATATTGCATGGAGGATACAAAATCTTTTAGATTAATGCATAAAAGAAAGTTATGCTGGTTTGATTGTCACCAACCATTTCTACCTAACGACCATCCATTTCGACGATAAAATAATGCATTCCGAGCATGCATAACTGAAATAGAAGGCCCACCTACACGGTTGTCTGGTATAGAGATTTTAAGATGATTACGATACTTTCCATATAGACTGACAAATGCCCGTAGTCTGACGCCCTTCCTTGGATTTAAGAAGAATCACAATTGGACAAAGAAATCTATATTTTGGGAACTACTATATTGGTCAACCTTATTGATATAACATAATTTGGATGTGATGCATGTGAAGAAAAATGTGTTTGATAATGTGTTCAATACAGTAATGAATGTCAAAGAGAAAATAAAGGATAATTCGAAGGCCCGTATAGATTTAAAACTAATATGTAAAAGATTAGAATTGGAACTCCAAGAGTATAATGTCAAAATACTAAAACCAAAGGCAAGATACATGCTTAGACCTGATCAAGTAAAGCAGATATGTCAATGGTTGAGATAGTTGAAATTTCCAAATGGATATGTCTCTAACATTGCTCGAGCTGTAAAGATAGACGATGAACAATTATATGGGTTGAAGAGCCATGATTGTCATGTCATTATGCAATGACTGATTCCCCTAGCATTCCATGATATGTTAGACCAACCTATATGGGAGGTATTATCCGAGTTGAGTAGATTTTTTAGAACATTGTGTGCATCAAAAGTTGTAGTAACTGAGGTAAAGAATTTTAAAAATTCTTTCATAACTACTATTTGTCAGCTAGAGAAGTTGTTTTTGCTAGCATTTTTCGATATTATGGAACATGTGATCACATATTTGCCATATAAACTTAGGGTTGGTGGTCTTGTACAATATCGGTGGATGTACCCATTGGAAATGTATATTTTTATTTATACTTTTTTCTCTAATGCTATTGAGAATTTATTATATTACGAGATGTATATTATTGACAGATGCATGTTTGACCTAAAAAAACAGTTCAAAATAAAGCAATAGTGGAGGGTTTAATTTGTGAGGCATACACTTTAGAAGAGATTTTAAATTTCTCATCTATGTACTTTGAACCTCACATTTCAACACGCTACACTTGCCCACCTTATAATGATGATGAAGAACAAGTTACTGTGGCTGACAAACTATGGATATTTAAACCACTTGGACATGCCTTTGGCAGTTGCCGGTCAAGACTCTTGGAAGATCAAGAGCAAGACGCAACACAAATCTATATCCTTTTTAATTGCTCAGTGATCGACCCCTACATCGAGTAAGTATATTTAATATGTAACACTAAGTTTTCTATGTGCATACATGGTTTGGTAATATAAATATTTGTTAAGTGCAGACAATTTGATCTTGAGTTGAGAAGAGAACTTTCATATCTCACTGATTCAGAAGTACAAAAAAACGTGAAAATAAGTTTGGGGCATGGTTCAAATTTATAAGTATTTTTGCATACTTTCTAATTGATTTTTTTATCATTTAACCTTGCAAAAAGCTGAAAAAAGAGGTTTTGTGCCTTACAAGGATGTGTTTGTTGAAACACATAAATATAAGACTACGAGAGAGTTTGTATCAGAGAAGGAGAGAGCGACAACGGTATGTATTTATTGTATTAATAAACATTATAATATATAAGTTACCATGAATTACATTATCATAAACATTTTAATTCTTAATTATTAATTCATACTTTAATCAATACTTTGTAGGAGTCATACGAACAACAAATGGTAGAGCGATATGATGATGACTCCACTCAACATTTGCCTTTTGATCCTACAGCATGGGTGACTACAACCGGTGAACCCAAAAAGGGTCGTGTATTCGAGTTTGGGAGTAACATGAACACCACACCAGTCGTTGCCTCCTGCAGTCAGGGCTTTTAGAGTTCTCCCGCCAGCATCAACTTCCACCATCTGATTGACCTTGTTGTTTCTTGAGATGGTGTCCGCCAGCTTCTTCAGGATACAATGCATGCCTTTTTACATGAAGCCATTCCCAACATTGTCCATAATGAGTTGTGCAACTTTTTTTGAGATAGGAAAACTTCGTCTGCATTCAACATGAGCTCTGGTACCCGTCAGGTATGAATGATTGAATTACAATGAATTTTTATTGCTAGAATTAAAACACATGTATGCATGATTGAATCACTATAATTTTTTTTTGATTGTCATATAACACATATATGCATGATTGAATCACTATGCAAGTTTTTTGATTGCCTTATAACACATATATGCATGATTGAATCACTACAAAAGTTTTTTGACAACCTTAGAACACATATAAGCATGATTTTATCACTATGAAAGTTTTTTTACTGCCATATAACACATATATGCATGATTGAATTACTATGAAAGTTTTTTGACAACCTTAGAACACATATAAGCATGATTTCATCACTATGAAAGTTTTTGACTGCCTTATAACACATATATGAATGATTGAATTACTATGAAAGTTTTTTCACAACCTTAGAACACATATAAGCATGATTTCATCATTATGAAAGTTTTTTGACTGCCTTGTAACACATATATGCATGATTAAATCACTATGAAAGTTTTTTCACAACATTAGAACACATATAAGCATGATTTCATCACTATGAAAGTTTTTTGACTGCCTTATAACATATATATGCATGATTGAATCACTATAAAAGTTTTTTGACAACCTTAGAACACATATAAGCATGATTTCATTACTATGAAAGTCTTTTTGACTGCCATATAACACATATATGCATGATTGAATTACTATAAAAGTTGTTTGACAATCTTAAAACACATATAAGCATGATTTCATCACTATAAAAGTTTTTTGACTGCCTTATAACACATATATACATGATTGAATTACTATGAAAGTTTTTTGACAACCTTAGAACACATATAAACATGATTTCATCACTATAAAAGTTTGACTGCCTTATAACACATATATGCATGATTGAATCACTATGACAGTTTTTTGACAACCTTAAAACACATATAAGCATGATTTCATCACTATGAAAGTTTTTTGACTGCCTTATAACACATATATGCATGATTGAATCACTATAAAAGTTTTTTGATAACCTTAGAAAACATATAAGCATGATTTCATCACTATGAAAGTTTTTTTACTGCCTTATAACACACATATGCATGATTGCGATACATAACACATTTATTTGACAGCTTTATAAACCATATATGCATGCTTAAATCACTGACATTTTTTTGACAACCTTAGAACACATATCTGCATGATTGAATCACTATGAATTTTTTTTGTCAGCCTTAAAACACATATCTGAATTCTGTTAATGTCCTTCACTTTATTGTTAGTCTATGTGCCATTCAACCATGTTACTTTGATTGCCTTAGATTAGGTGCATCATATATAATTTATTTCATTATATTTTGTTTATCAATACTAACATTTCGGTTCTCTTGTAGGATGCTGGAGATGATCAACGTAGAGGAGTTGATGAAGACATGGATGAAGGGAAATATCTAGACAATGAAGAGGATGATGCTCCAAATCTTGGCGATGATTAGATTCATGTGTTGAATTTATTTCATGTACTTGTTGTTTCAAACAAAACTTTGTTTATATGTTCACTTGTAACTAATTAGAACTTGGCGAGGATTATAGTGGGTTGTTAAATGTGTTTCACTTATAACTTGTGCTAAATTTGTTTCACATGCTTTGTATATGTATTTTTTATGTGTACTTTGTTTTTTATACACAGGTTATATAAATTGTATAACAAATTTTTTTTCTCGATATTTATATTTCAAATAGTTTTTTTTTTTTAAAATTTTGCGACGGATTTGCAACGGATAATATCCACCGCTAATATCCATCATGAATTTAACAACGGATTATGGACATATATTTATCTGTTTCAAAAACTGAATCAGCCAATATTTTGCGACAAAATGTAATCCATCACGAATCTGTCAATAAATTGGCGACAAAATTCAATGACGAAAACGTATCCATCATTAAATTTTAGCGACGCATTATCGACATATATGTATCTGTCGCAAAACCAAATCAATCCTTATTTAGCGACGGATTAGCAATAGATCATGACATTCACTAATCCATCGTGAATTAGCGACGAAAGTAGCGACAAATATGTTCTGTCGCTAATTAGCAACTAGGAAATTATGATGGATGCTATCAATCGCTAAGCCATCGCCAATCCGTCACTAAATGTATTAGCGATAGATTATGATTGAATATGGTCCGTCGCCAATCCACAAAATTCTTGTAGTGTTTCTTGTTCACCGAGATGATCGAGCACTCTATTATATAAGCATAATTTTGTTACAATAGTCCTGGAATACACATTTTTGATATCACGATAACAACAATCAAAAGATAATAACAACAATTATCAAAACTAATAAATACAAAAATAATATTATCAAAAATGATAATTCTGATATCACGTTAACTCCTTTGGTTTATCCAAAATGTGAGATCAACCATTATGAAAAGAGTCTAACTCTCTTTCACATTTGACGTTGGAATTTCTTTTTAAGAGAGATTTCTTCAAAGTGATTTTATCAGTTTGATTTTTATCCTTATCTCGTTCAGTTGTAACTGCTCAATTTTTATCCTTGCCACGCCCTAGTTGGTTAGCTAGTTAGAGGAGGTGATAAACTGAACTCGAAGATGACCTTTTTGCATATGAACTCGAACAAAATGAAAATCGATTTCCACATGTTTGGTTCTAGCATGAAACACCGAGTTGGCAACTAGATATAAAGCCTCAATATTATTGCACCAAAGAGTGGGTAGTGTAGGAGAAACGAAGCCAAGTTCTGTTAGAATTGACTTGAGCAAAAAAAGGTCAGATGCAATACATGCAAGAGATTTGTATTCAGCTTCAATACTAGATCGAGCTACTGTCTTTTATTTGCAAGAAGACCAAGAAATTAAGTTAGAGCCCAAAAAAATAGCAAAACCACTGGTAGACTTCTGGTCATCAAGGCTACCAACTCAGACAGCATTAGAGAAGGCACAAAGTTGTAAAGAAGATGAACGTGCAAAAAATAACCCATGATGGATGATATTCTTGAGATAGAGCAGGATGCGTTTGATAGCAGACCAATAAGTAATTGTGGCTGATGCATGAACTGACAAACCTTGTTGACAACAAAAACAATGTCGGGTCTTGTGATAGTGAGTTATTGTAACCCCCCCATGATGCTTCGATATAAAGTAGGTTCATGAAAGAGAGGAGCATCATCTCTTGATAACCTCGTAGTGGAGCTCAGGAAAGTAAAGATAGGATTTGCATCTGCCATAGAAGCTCAGTGAAGTAAAGTAAGAGCATATGTGCACTGACAGAGAGAAAGACCAGAGGAGGCATAATGAGCTTCAATATCCAAAAAATAATTTAGGCGTCCAAGATCTTTAATGAAAAATACAAGACTTAAGCGCTGAATCAATTGTTTAATGGAAAGAGCAGAACTCCTCACGATAATGATATCATCAACATAAACCACTAAATAGACAACTTGACTGCTATCTTGAAAAATAAGTGATAAGGCATCAAAAAGTGAGATGAGAAATCCTTGAGACTGAAGATAGGAGCTGAGATACAGGTACCAAGCTCACGGGGCCTGTTTGAGTCCATACAAAGCCTGATCTAATTTGCACACATGATGAGGGTAAGAAGAGTCTTCAAAACCTTGAGTCTGAGCCATGTAAACATCTTCAAAAATAAACTATTTAAGAAGACATTATTGAAATCCAATTGGTGAATGGGCCAGTGTAATGAAAGCCCAAGAGCAAGAACAACCCAAATAGTACTGGGTTTAACAACAAGACTAAAAGTTTCAAAAAAATTGATGCTTTCTTGCTGATGAAAACCCTTAGCGATTAGATGAGCCTTATAGCGAGCCACCAAGCCATCAACGTGCCACTTGATTTGAAAAACTCATTTGGATCCAATGAAATTATACTGAGGTTGAAGTGGAACATGATGACAAATATGATTAAGTTGGAGAGCGTGAAACTCATCCTGCATAACCGTGCACCATTTATGGTCAAGATTAGACTGTTTAAAGGTAGTGGGCTCAGGTGCTAGTAAAATAGAGTTGAAGCAGACAAGGGAAAGTGGATAGCAGGTAGTGAAGAATGCACGGGGTTTAAGAGAGTTGGTCATAGAGCGGGTGATCATGGGATGGATATGATCAACAGATCAGCTAATAGGAGCATCATTAATAGGGGAAGAAGGGTCAATAAAGGATGAGGGTGAGAGCTGAGGGGAGTCGGGTGAGTCATCAGTGGTAAGGTGGAACACAAGAGAGGTTGGGACAGTCAAAGCAGTGTGCAACAGGCTTAGCCCGTTTTCAACAACAAGCCAATGTTTGCACTCAACAAGCCCATTATGTTTAGGAATATGCGGACATGAAAATCGATGAAGAATACCATGTTCATGTAAAAAGTTTTCAAAATCATGACCAATAAATTCACCTCCATTATCAGATTGAAAAGATCAGACAGAGAGTTGAAATTGCTTTTCAGTTACATGCTTGAAAGTCTTGAAACACTCAAACACTCGAGACTTAATTAACATGCATTGAAAAAAGCCATAAAGAATGAGTAAAGTCATCCGTGATAAGTAGATAAAAATAAAACCATTTTCTGGAAGAAACTGGAGTGGGTCCCCAGACATCAACATTGTGAAGTTCAAGAAGTGATGTTGTGGATGAGAGAGAGAGAGTGGCCAAAAGAAAGTTTGTGAGCTTTTTTAACAAGACAACTCTCACACACATTTATTTTTTTGTTCTTATTAACAGAAATTGCATGACTGAAATTTAAGAAATATAAACTATCTTCTTATTTGTATGTCTGAGACGTTGATGCCAAAGATCAAAGGATGCCACTTTTCTTGCATAAGACGTCACTTTTATATGGTCATGAATTTTGATTGGATAAAACTTTCGCACTGGATTTCGGTCCCCTGAGACGGATCTTGCCTATCTGTCGGTCCTTAACAAGGAATTTAAAGGACATGAATTAAAAAATATAATCATTATCTTTAGTAAATTAGCTCACAGATAAAAGGTTCTTCACGATATCAAGAACATGAAGAACATTTTTTAAATCAAAGGTAGAGCCATATGATTTCAGAACAAGATTATCAGTGTGAGAGATGAGAAGCATCTTACCATTGCGAGCCATGATTGTCTCACCTCTATAATACTGAGATTTATTGGCGAGTTGCTGGTCATTCATGATGAGATGATTTGTAGCACCAGTGTCAAGATACCAATAGTCATCAGTAGATTACTGAAGGGACATTGCAGAAAAGGCTTTAGGTATATCCCAACAATTTTTGGCAATATAATCTCATTTTTTATAGTATTGACAAATAAGTGCCCCACAACCTCCTTGATTTTGTGTAACCGAAGTGCTATTAGGCGAATTTTGAGAAGAATTTCTCCCTTGGCCCTTGCCACAACCTCTATAAAATCTGCGTTTGCAACCGCGATCTTTGAAGGCGGTAAAAATAGTATGCTGAATTTCGAGCATTTCAATGGGCTGGGTTTGGATCAGGAGCACACATTTTCTTGATTAAAAAGAAGATCATACAGATTTGTAAAGGCATAAGGGGCCGAATTCATGATGATTGAGGTCACAAAACTCTCATACTCAAGAGGGAGACCATTCAAGGTTATCTGAACTAGTTCCTCATCATCTACGGGGTGGGTGGCAGCAACAAGAGAATTAGCTAAAAAATTTATACAGTGTAGATGTAACAACATATCCATATTCTCTTTCTTGATGAAGGTCAAGTCTTTCTTCAAAATCATGAGTCTCAAAGAAGATTGAGACCCATATATTTTTTTCCAGAACAAGTCAGGCTTCACATGTTGTTCTTGTTCACATAATTTAACCAAGAACAAACTCTAAAATAGTCACCTTGATCCAGCTGAGAGCCAGTTGATCAGAACAAACCCAAGTAGGATTCTCTATTTTACCTCAATCTGACGCAACAATGAATTGATTTGGTTGAGGTGAGAAGTCATCCACGAACTTGAGGAGATCTTGGTTGATCATGACCGATTCGAGTTGAGATCTCCACAGTAAATAATTGTCCCAGTTTAATTTTATTGAAACAAGACTTGCGATAGCATTTCACTGGGTCATGGGAAAAGAAAGGGATGATGAGGAGGCCATTGAACACTCGTTTGAGCTTAGTATCTTTGATACCATGAAAAAACTATAAACTTGATAGACAAACTCAATAATCATTATCTTGTCTACTGTGAGGATCAAGCACTCTATTATATAAACATAATTTTGTTACAATAGTTCTGAAATACACATTTTTGATATCACGATAACAATTATCAAAACTGATAAATACAAAAATAATATTATAAAAAATGATAATTCTGATCTTACGTTAACTCCTTTGGTTTATCCAAAAGATGAGATCAACCATTATGGAAGGAGTCCAACTTCCTTTCACATTTGACGCAGTAGTTTCTTTTTGAGAGAGACTTCTTTAGAGTGTTTTTTTATCCTTATCTCATTCGGTTGTAACTGCTCGATTGTTATCCTTATCAATATCAACCTTTCTCACAAGAGCCATTAGAGGTCTCAGTGCAATATGTCAATGTAAAAAAAAAAAATAGAAACCAAAATTTGAAACAGAAACATTTTCTTGTGAATTTGGCGAATTTCATGGACTTTCACGAGACTTGACAAATACTTAGAATATCACAAGCTTTCTGCTATCTCACTCCTAGAAGAAATGAACCGTATATTAAAATATGACCATCCGAACTTCTAACATTTTCATAGAAGAATTCCGGTGCTTATTTAACCTGAAAGCCATCAAGTTCAATACCACAGTGGCGGAACATAGAAATAACATATATTAATATATGAATGCATGTCCCAACTAGATTTGAGTCGACAAATAATGAAAATTAAATCTCAACCAGACCAACAAATTTTCCCATGTATTCCTTATTGTTTTAGGCCTTCTCCTCCTTAGACTTCACACTGCCATCAGTTCCTGCCAACATCCCATACTTGTCTTTCCTGGTGAAGTTAGTACACTCAAACCCCAGTGTTCCTGCAATAACCCTCTGAATGTAGTTGGCGACTTCAATTGCAGACTTGCCACCTTTGCAGGTGATCTCAGGTGGGAGTTGATTCAGGAAGGTGATCTCATAAGTTGGCATCGGATTCATGAAGAAGAAGTAGGGATCGAACGCCTTCCAGCCACGAACGGTCGTCCCGTGGAACATGCTCTGCTTCGTGTTAATGGCTACCGGCACAATTCTGTCTGTTAATTCAGCAAACATTGCACTGAACCTCAGAAGGAATGGTTCTCTGCAAGTGGTTCCTTCAGGGCATATGACAATCTGGTCACCCTCCACAAGCAGCCTCTTTAAGTTTGCAGCATCCATCTCACGGTCCCTTGACAGAGCAACAGCCTTAATTGGTGAGATGAACTCGGTGAGTTTGCTGATACTGTAATGAACACAGCTGATCTTTCTTCCCAAGGCAACTGCTATAACTACAGGATCAAGGACTGTTCTGTGGTCACATACAAGGAGGACACCACTCTCTCCTTTCTTTGGAGGAGGGGGAGGGTTCCCTTTAACTACGAGATTGATGCCAAGGATCCTGTACATGTGGCGTACAATTCTTTCTGGCAGTGGAAGGTTGAGGTAGACCCTCATGAGGGCAAGTATGAAGCCAATTGGCATCCAAAGGAAGGTTACAAGAGCTACCAAGGGAGTTGGTCTCTGGACTAGTCGGCCATCGTGTAGAACTATTGGGCTGGGTAGCTTGTTCCTTGGTACTGGCTCACATTTTGTGACAGTCACCATGTAGGCTTCCTGCAGAGAGAATGATAAAATTGAAGTATGGTGAAGATGGTGTTTCATGCAGAACAGAAAGGTGTTCAGTTTGAATGTGACAGGTAAGCATCTAAGAGGTATTGGTTTTCAAGTTACTTAGAAAAACATACCAACTTTTTTTGTAATTCAGATTCATACCTTAAAAATTGGGTAATTCAAATTCATACCACATTTATTTTATTTTATTTTTTATTTAACATAGAGAAACCACTGCTATGGTTTTGATGTGCCGAAACAGGCCAACAGGTATCACATTGACCACAGACCTAGTCGGTGCCCAGTGTAAAACTCCATTGGCTTAGGATTTGTGGCAAAGGATGCATATCCTAGGTATTGAATTTTTGACCTCCTTCATCTTGAAAGCCTTAAGCCGACCCAGCTAGCAAGTGTGAAGAGCCCTTGTGGGCCCTCATTTAATTTATGATTAACCAAAAATATACCTGTGTCCGGTTCCTAAGTTGGCCTTTTTATTATTTTTATTCACATTTTATGATTGTACCATTAGAGAAACTCAAATTTACCCTTAAGATTAAATAAGGATAAGATGGGCAAAGAAAAGCATATTTAATGAGAGTAAAACTAAGTACAGTGTTGAATTTAACTATGATTAAAAGAAGAACAGTTACCGGAGGTACGAATTTGAGTAACTGAAGATAAAACTAGGTATTATTTTGAGTTATAATTTATTGAGGTGTGAATTTGAATTATAAGATAAACAAGGCATATTTTTGTAAATAACCCTTCAAATGAAATGGGTATTTGCAGCTAATGGGGAAGGTTATTCCACCCAAATCATTTTAGTGACAGCCAACTACCTTTATGAAAAATATGTTCAGGAACAAAAAAACACCAAATGTGAATAAACTCTTTTTCATTTTACATGAAATTTGGGAATGATAAGCCTTTGTACTTTGTAGGAGCTAATAAAAAATTTATATGGTAATAAAAAGAGACTTTGTAATGGGTATTCTAACTCCAGATTTTATGCTTGCGTGTCCTATTTGTTCTGCAAAGACAAGAAGTCACCAGAAAGAATGTTTTTAGTGCAGCTAATTACGTTATTAATTTAATATCAACAACTGATGGCCATCTACCTTGGAAATGGATTGAGTGATGACATGGGTTGGTGGTTGAGGGTTGATAAGCTGAAGTTGCAACTATCTATTTTATCTATCTTTCAATCTGCCATCTGAAGTCAATCAAATGGGACACTGAAAAATAGGGTGTCAGACAATTAACTCAGCACACAACTAACACTATTAAAAAAAATAGTCTCCACTGAAAAATTAAGAACTCCAAAGTTCCAAACAGCAAACATTTTATTGGAACCTGAAGCGTTTTTTCACTTTTTGAACTTTGACTACTGTTTTTTTGGCATTAATGAGGGTACAGAAGGCCAGCTTGCGTAGCCAAAAAGAAGTTAATACGTTTGTTCAACAACTGTGAGTACTGTGTATCACACAGGAAATCAATGGGCCTTATTAATTCCAGCCCTTATCTTGCCAAGCTGTCTGCATGATTATCAAACAGTACCTTTATTTTCAGTCAAGGACAGAAACAGACCAGCAACTGATGAAATTAAAAGTTTTAATTTTCTGTTTATTTTTGGGTTTTTAAAGTTTAAATGGGGAGCCATTGAGTGCAATACAAAGGAGAAAAAAAGTTGCAGCAAACAAGAGAAGGGTAGGACCACAAATCATGTGAAAAAGTCACGGCTGTCGACCAGAAAACTGTAAAATCTCACCAGATAAGTGTGCGCAGAATAGCGCAAGTAAAATACTTCAAATTTTAAATATTTAGTAGAGTTTTACCCCCGCAGACACCGAAACAAGGCCACAATCAACATGACACCTCTCAGCCTGTAATGGAAAGTCCAAACCAAAATGATGGTTTATTCCGGTTATCGAAAAAAAAAGATCAACATTTCAGAAGGGAACTTTCTGTTCAGTGTTTTCCTAGTGTCTTATGCAATAGAGAATGGTCACAAACTTACAACTAGAGATGCAAATGGGTCGGATCCAGTATGAAGGTTTTGCAATTTTTGGCTGTTTCGAATCCAATTCCGATCCGAATCTCCATGTATTTAGCTGTTCTGGATTCGAACAGTTTGCATCCCTACTCACAACTGCTAGAATGATTAGCTGCACAAAAGCACCAATCCATATCACTACTAGTGCTTTTGTTCTCCTCAGCATATCATAAAGAGGAAAACAACATAATTGGGGTAAGAGATATCAGAGACCATATAT